>NW_019385687.1:39420-147845 GCF_000671375.1 Centruroides sculpturatus | reverse complement strand
TGGAAAAATTAAGTTTGTCATTTTATTCTTAATGATTGAACTAAAAAATATATTAATTACATAGAAATATACAAAGAAACTTAGACATACTTTGTATAATTATAAAATGTTAGCAGAATGTAATAATAGAAATCTTTATTTTGTAGATTTTATCTAAGTTTAAATGTTGGCTTTAATTCATTAGTTTAGTAAAAAAAATCATTCTGTATACGTAACTTACAGTAAACTATACACTATACATAAATGACTATCACATAAATTTTAATTTTTAAAAACAATATTTGCTTATTAACGGATGGGCTGACAAAATAGACTCAGTAAATTATTTAAAACACTAAACATGCAGAATATATAAATATATCACTATCACTTACTTTTCGCCATTTTTCCGGATCTTTTTGTGAGCCGACTCCATCGGAATTCAGACGGTCGGCTATTTCTTGCCACAATTTCTGGCGATCTTTTGCAGTAAACGAAGAATCTAATTTCCCCGACATTAATTTAGGGTGTTCTTCCATAAAATTGACAAGCATCTCAAACTGGCGACTTGTGGTTCGCTGGCTTCGTTGTGCTTTTTTAGACATTTTAAAACAAATGTAAAAACAACTATACTAACGCTGCTACAGGACAATGCAATGAGCACGTGCTTCGCTTAGAAAATGGCGGGTTGCAGTCACGTGACAAAAATACTATGTTAACTAAACTGTGATTGGTTAAAACGTAATAGCTATCGATAGCGTGGAACCCAGACGCATCTCGACCGACTACCCGTAGCGAAACCCACTTAACGTAGAGCTCAGAATAGCAATTTGTGTAAGGTTCGTTAACTGCCTTTCGCTAAAGGGACTTCTCGAATGACCCGTGTATCGCTCTCGTTGAGTTATCGGAAGAGCTCAGAATAGGTCCCCTGTACTCTCCTTCATTTTCATATCAGAGAAAGAAAGATATCATCGAACCCAGTACTGTTAATATTGAGGGGACCATTAATCTAATGGTTCCTCCAGATAGTCGAAGTCGGTTAGATTACTCAATCCGATCGCATCCACGAACAGGATCGTTGTGGCGTCGAGTTGTATATTCTAGGATTGAAGAAAGGATCCGAATGTCGTTATTACTTGTTTATTTACCGATAATTACAACTCTATGTACAGAAGGTTATAACAACGCCGATCATGTAGACAAATGTCGGAGCACTCAAGACGGACGTCCGAAACGAAGCACGTAGAGTCGAAAAGTGGTCAACCTCGACCTCTGACGTCACGCCGGTTGGGGACGGTGGTCGGGCGCAGTGTTGCCGACCGCCGCAATATCATGCAGTTTTTTTGTGATGTTTCGGCGTCAGTGGCGTACCGTGCGTGTCAGCCGCCCGGGGCGGAGGAAAATTTCGCCCCCCCCTTATTTAGGTATTTCAATTTAAAAGAACAAAATTCAGTTTTGTCACAGAACAAAAATTCGGTGGTAGTGCAGCGACCTGTTTAAAATAACTTTATTTTCTCATAAATACAATTATTAAAATGAAATTTACAGACGTGACCTTAAAACATCAGCAGTAAACTTTTCTCTTTATTAAATATAATATTGTTCCGATGTTGATGTTGATAGAGAAACCCTGTACGGTCCATTATATTTTTATCGGTGAAGTTTTCCCTATGATCGGCTTTTCTTCCGTTCACGTTCGATCCTTTTAATTGACGAAACCTGAGTAATATAAATCTCAATAAACTACAAATTATGAGTAATACATAAAGATTTAATACAAAGTATAATTTCAAAACACATAAACGACAGTACTTTGACTTCCGCAATCTCATTTTAAGTCTGTAGGAAAAGTTCCGATTTAGATTTATTAAATATTTATGTGGTCTTTTTTGGTTTGTTAAATACTGACATATTTTATTAACGTCTAACCACAATATTGAGAATATGAATTATATATTTTTTTCAGATTATCTTCCCATCAAAAAATATAATGAAATTTTTATTAATGAAAAATATATTTTTTATTCCACTGTAAATTTATTTTCGTAAATCTATATACCGTATATTCCGGCGTGTAAGACGACTTTTTAACTCAGGAAAATCTTCTCAAAAGTCGGGGGTCGTCTTATACGCCGAGTGTCATCTTATAGGGCGAGTATATCCCAAACTTTTCTACTGTAAAAATTCGGGCCAGAATATACGGTATATAAAAGTATATGTCCTGACTGACTGATTGACTCATCATCGCCCAAAGCAATACGCTGAACCTAATATTTGGTACACAGGGAACGTCATGAAAATACACACTAAAAAGGGATTTTCCGAAATCCGTCCGCGAGGAGAGGGAGATTAATTTAATTAAACTCGGCAACCTGATTTATAATAACCATATATTTGTGCAGGCCGGTAACCGCATATTTCGGAATTTCTAATTGCAGTGCCACCATTCCGCTGGTCCGATAGAAAGAAGGACGTTGCGGAAGAGAGTCGAAGTAATTCGAGCAAAAATAATCGTTGACCTGCTCCCGGAAGAAAAGATGGTCAACCACTACTAACTAATACCGGTCTACTATTAATATTTGAAAAGTAATCCGTGTTACACAAGTTGTGATGGCTCCGCATGTGATCGAATTGCTAAACTTAACATCCGAAAGATTTCTAATGACTTATTTAAATAAAAATTCCTGTAAAAGTGTGAGAATAATTGCTTTTATGTTACACCTACGCAAAAACACCTTATCTCACTGAGAATTATTTATTAATACAACTTTTAACCAACATTTTTATCTATTTTATTATTTTGTTATTTAAAATTGTACACATATTCCTGTAATTTATTCTTTAGATTCAAATAGCTCAATATTCCAAAGAATTTTGTATTTTAAATGTGTACTTAACTGTCTGTACAAAAAAAAACAGTTATCAATATTCCATGATTTTTAAAAACCTGAAAATGGCCTGTGGAACAGGTTGAAAACGTTCGTTACGGTTAATTAAGAACCAAAATTTAATAGTATTAATGCCCCTTTATACGCAAGCTACAGTGCCACATTTCGTTTCTTAAACTTTAAATAAAGAAATTAAACAAATTAGACGCCAACACACGCGGGCGCGAATTTTTCCCCTTTATTGACTTTTTTGAGGGGTTCGGGAGGTCTCCAAATGTGTGGATTTGCAAAAAAACTTGGAGGGTCAAATTTGACACGATTCCAATACTTTTCCGTTTTATATACATAAGAAGTTGGTAAGTAAAAAGGAGTCGGAGTCGGCTGATTTTTTGAGGACTCCGACTCCGGCTAAAACACCAAAACTCCACGACTCCGACTCCACAGCCCTGGTAAATTTTTCAATTCAATTCAATTCTTTTATTAAATACCCTGTAGGTGCATTCTCAGTACCGTTTAATACATAGCTGAGAGATATATGCACGTTATTTATCAAAATATATTTCGCAGATGAAGAAACCGCTTAACATATTGTAAGTAAACAAAAGACGGCGGAGTAGTACATTATTAGTATAAAGTTACATATCGATATCACAGTAGTGAATTAAGATAGAAATACAAGTTTTTGGTGTAACATAGTAGATATATACTTACAATCTGTCATGCAGATTGTTTAACAATATTAATAGAAAGAAATACATAAAAAAAAAAAAAAAAACATAAAGATAAAATAAAGTTAAATTAAGATTAACTAAATCTAAATTAAAACTAAACTTATGACTATCTTAGAACTAAACTTATACTATTTGACAATTTGTTGAGCGTGTTGTATTTATATCGTATTACAGGTGGAGATCCTTCAGATTTCATGAAGTCGAGTTGTTTATTGCACAGTTTATTTTGATGGTGAGTTTTGTCAAAGATCATCAATGATGAAGCCATTAATAGTTTATAACAGATGTTAGGGTAACACAGACTGTCGACCATTTAAAGTTTATGGAGCGAAGTCGTATGTTCCACAATGTCTTCCCAATCAGATGGTGTATTCTTGTCTAATCACATCATGATGGACCATATGTAATTGATGATACAAGGACACAAGGCTCTATTAAAGATACTTGCCTGCAGCACAAACACTTGTAATATAGTCACACGTCTGTAGCACAAATAATATATCCAGGATATGCATAATCCATACTGAAGCACTTTATTTTGCACCACAGTTGTACAATTAAGTCATATGTCTGTAGCATTGAGTTATGAAGATAACTGACACGTTGACGAAACGCAAGGGTCACAAATGAAATATAGTGATCATAGTATATTGAATGTGAATAATAATCACATATCTATCAAAGCCTTTATATGGTAAAAGACCAGTTTTATTTCTGTCAATTATCTCTGTCAAAATTTTAACAGTTTTATCTCTGTCAAAATATCTGTCAATTATCCTGGCAAATCAGCAAAGTGAGCAAATGAAAAAATAGAGTCATTAGCGATTGACAACAGGAAATGTAAGAGAATTAATTTCAAAACCATATCAAATATAGCAATTCCGACAGTCAAACTAGTGCTTTCACGACCAAATAAAACCGCTGAGTCTCTAAAGAACAAGACGACAAGCACCTAACCAGTCAATTGGTGATTAAGCTTTGATGAAAGAAAATAAACCATTATATCAAGTACGTTAGACTAGTTTTTCAAGACAAGTTATAAGTAAAAACCAAGTGAATAAAATCAAGATTATTCCCTAGTTGCATAGATTGCTATAGCCTCATGGCGTTTAATAAGTAGTAGAAAAGAAGAAAAAATTTCTTTATTTTTTATAAGATCCTCTTGTTTGCATGGCCAATTGAGGTTATATCTATGAGCAATGGTTTTTATTTCTAAACGTTCTGTTTCAAGAGCGATACAGGTAAAAATATAATGTTCGACGCTGTCCGGTTGACCGCATATGGCACACTGATCATTTTGCTTATTCACAAATCGATGTAGATATTTTGAAAATTTACCATGCCCGGTAAGAAACTGAGTAAGTGAGAAGCTTGGAATTACCCATTTATAATTGTTGTGATATTTCTTGATGTTAGGTATGAATTTATAAGTCGTGTCATTATGTTTGCAATCCCAGTTGTGTTGCCATCTGCTTAATAAATCTTCGTATAAAAGTTTTTTAATACTTCTTCTACAAATCTTATCATACATGATGTCTAATGAATCGTCAGTAGCGGCTTCCTTCGCTAATTGATCCGCACGTTCATTTCCTACCGTACCTTGGTGTCCTCTAGTCCAAGATATGGTATAGCTATTATGAGAATTGCTGATTATGTTGCGAATATTGGTTGCAACCGGATGTAATTGTTGACTGTAAATGACCTGTATCGCAGAGAAGGAGTCACTTAGAATATGGATGTACTTTCTAGTAAAATTCTGCTCGATCCATAGGGTAGCCATGTAGATCGCAAGTAATTCAGCTTGGAATACAGTGCAAAGTTTATGCAGTTTTCCTTTTTGATTGTAGATTTCTATTTCGTTACAGTATGCTACGAAAGCACATCCAATGGAGTCGTTTATGCCAGAGCCATCAGTGTATATCTTTAAATCGGAATAGCTAGGCAGATCAATGCTAAGAAAATTGTTGATATTAGGCGGTAGACTGGTATTGATGGGACTTTGATGTTCATAAACACTGGAACTAAGGTCACATGTGGATGTAGATATATCGATTCCCATTTTGAGTTGTTGGAGATTATATTCCATTTGAATAATTTCAGTTATTGGTGGTTTTCTAGAAATTACTTGCAAACTACAATTAGGAGCTGTCCGGTATGCCCTAGTTAATAAAAGTAGAGCTTTTCTTTGAGATGATATCAATTTCCTGTGGAGATGTACTTTGTGAATAGCATTACCCCAACTACAGCAACCATATGTTATGATGGGAATATAAATTTGATCATAGATGATACCAACTGCCTCAGAAGATAAACCCCAGTTTTTACGCGCTATTTCAGAAAAAGCGTGAAAAATGAGAGAAGTTCTTTTGGCTACATATGAAATGTGTTCATCCCACCCAAGCCTGAAATCCAGCCATACTCCTAGGTATTTGATGCACTTTTCAATTTTTATTGACTGATTATTCATTTTTATTGTAGGCTTGCGAAGATATTAAGGCGCTAGATAACCTAGGTATGCTCATCCGCCATGTTGGTCCTTAGAAAAATCAGACGACTCTCGTAGAAGTTCAATAGAAGAGACACGAAAATAATCATAAATTCAACTGTATCTTAAGATTTTGCAAGGTCGAAATGATAAACTTTGCCAAAATTTAGTGCAACTAGTTATAAAATACAGCTAAATTTAAAAATCTTGGAATATGACGTCAAAAGGACCAATATGGCTGCACACGTGACGGAAGCGTATGAGCATACCTGGGTTATCTAGCGCCTTAGAAGATATAAATTTGGTTTTCTTGGTTTGTTGAATACAATACCGGTAGTTTTTGCAGGATTAAATTTCAGCTTATGTTTAATTCCCCATTGATGAATCTTTGCAAGAGTATCATTTCCACGTTTTTCCAAAATTGCTCTAGACCGCCCGCCAATCATTATTAAAACATCATCCGCGTAAGCTGTTGTTGCATCTTGCCCAAAGTTTTCATCAAAAAAGGCATTGAATGTTAGATTCCATAATAACGGACCACAAACAGATCCTTGGGGGCATCCACAGACAATTTCTCTTTCCGTCGTGTGTCCACCATATTCAAGAATGGCTTTACGAGTGCTTAAATAATTTACAAATAGATTATAAATGTCAGCTGGGCAGGCTGTATTTCTGATTTGATGTAACACAAACGGCCACCAGGCACTGTCGAATGCTTTGGATATGTCTAAGCTAATAGCCAAGACATACTTGTTATATTCAAGTAGGCTTTTAATATTGTGTACTACATGAATTAGTGCGTCACTGGTGGAAATTTGCTGTCTAAAGCCAAATTGCATGTTGTTAAGTATGTTATTTTTCTCAACCAACCAGGTTAATCGATCTGTTAATAGACGTTCAAGTACTTTACCAAAAATTGGCAATAGAGAAATTGGTCTTGTTTCACTGGGCTTATTTGGTTTAGGGACAGGTACTATTTTCGCAATTTTCCATCTGGCTGGAAAAATGCCTGCGAATAAACATACATTATATAATTGTACAAGTTGTTGTGGAATCATTTCCCAAATATGTTTTGCAATTTTGGCAGTTATACCATCAACGCCTGGAGATTTTCCTTCTTTTAGTCTACCGATGGCGTTATTTATTTCCTGATAAGTAAACTGAGAAGAGTTACCAGTGTTCATATGTTTGTTTATGTTTTCTCTTAATGATCTCTGCCAAGGGGTGTCCTTTGCAGCGCAGTCTGAGATACAATAGCTATCCATTCGCTGCTTCAGGGTGTTTAAAAGGGTTGTATCAATAGTTGATTGCGTTATTGTTTCAGGGTCATTATTTATTAGTATTTGTTGCTTTCGTAATTTATTCGTACATAATTTAGTAAGGTATCCCCATGGGTTGGATGAGGCAGCAGTACAATAATCTTGCCAAGATTGTATTTTCGCATTCTTTATTTTTCTTTTATAGAAGACTTGATGTGTATAATATTCTTGTTTAAATATAGTACGATTTGGTTCATTTCGACATTTTTGATATCTTCTTCGCAGGTAATTATTTGTTTTTCGAAGATCAGTGAGCTCGTTATTCCACCAAGGTACAGATTTCAATCTAGGATTTGTTTTAGGAATATATCTATGACATGCTTGTTCAATTGTCTTAATATTAGAATCGAGAGTTTGTTCGATGATTTCTTTGTTAGAAATATTATTCATATTATTATATGTCAATAGATTGTTTGATAGATAGCGGAGCATACCTTCCCAATCAGCCAGAGCTAGATTAAACCTAGGCTTATCTACGGATGCAGTTTGTGCACTGCCGTTGTTTTTAAGCTGAAATGAAATGTAAGCATGATCACTGAGACTACTTTCAGCGAGAACTCTCCAGTTTTCTAACTCAGTTATACATTCTGAACTGCATACTGCAACATCTATCCATGTTTCCCCATAACTAGTTACATAAGTGGGAGGGGATAGCGGATTGTTTAATAATTGTAATCCATTAGTGGCTATAAAATCTTCAAAAATGCCTCCACGGTGGTCATGCTGATAACCGCCCCATGCAGGTGAATGTGCATTTATGTCCCCCGCAATGATAAACCGAGCATTATGAAATTTATTAATTAGATTCTGTAGTTTGTCGATAATAATATTCAGATTCATGTCGCGTGGACAATAAATATTGATAATTATGTAAGTATTGTTATTAAAATAAATTTCATTACATACAATGTATTCATTCGACAAGATCTTGTGATGAAGGATAGTAAAATTGATGTTAGTAATAACATTAATTGCCCAAGGATAGTTTTCAGTGCCCTTAAGAATTGAATAGCGAGTTGGTAAGCATGCCGGATTATTGTGTAGACAATAGGGCTCTTGTATTAAAATAAAATCATATTTGTGGCAGATAGATGCAAGAAGAGAAGTTGCTGAAATACGTTTTCCCAAATTGATCTGCAGAAAACGTATACCGTTATTACTGCTAAATGCCATATTCTGTTCGTTGTATGATGGTATTTTTAACCCGTTGAAAGACAGGGCAGGAGCTATCTCTTGCGTTGTGGTTTAAAGTATTCAGTTTATTGTGATGACAGTTAATACATCTCGGTTTAGTAGTCTTATTAGGGCATTGTTTATATGTATGTTCCCCGGCGCATTGACTACATGTTGGTATTTCTTGTTCACAGTATTTGGTGGAGTGTCCGTATTTACAGCAACGGAAACATTGCATAATAGGGCAGAAGTCTTGAACTCTACATCGAGACCATTGTAAGTTTATTTTTCCAACCATAAGAAGGTATTTCCGAATTTGTGGTGAAACTTCTACCGCCCAATTATGAAATTGAGCATCTTTTCGTCCCATGCTAAACTTTATTTTAAATTGTTCCTTAAATTCTATTTCTGAATAATTCTCATGTATGATATTATTTTGCTCATATATATAATCTTGGAGTTCTTCACGCAGTAATTGTGCAGGCACAGAGTATAGTACAATATGTGGATTTCGTTTCTTAGGTTTCCTGACTATTAGTTCTGGTATTGATTCTTGTACACAATTCTCAAGTTTTGTTAGATCACTTTTATTGTTTAAATGTATTGCAACGCCTCCTCCCCCTATGCGACGTATTCTTTCTACTCCGATGCCTAATGCAATAGGATTTATACGTTCTTGTATGATTTTACGTGTATTTTCACTGTTTTTATTGTCCTCTTTGTTATAAATTAGTAGAACGTCTTTAGACGGCTTAAGTGTAATATTAGCAGTAGCTGAATTAACAGCTTTGCCTGATTGCAGTACTGAACTGTATGAAGGGGTAATTATTACGTCTTTATTGTTACTATTGCCTATTGTATCAATTTTATTGTTAATCTCCTTAAGCATAGACAAAACACTGTTCTCTTCATAGATTTTGATTACTCTATTAATACAGTCAAAGATAAAATCTGCGTGACGGGAAGTTGAAAATTTGCTATGTGAATTTTCTGCAATATATTCTTTTAATTCAGTGATTACGTCATTTGCAGCTGTACGCGCTGCAATGATGGGTGGACTATCAGCCATGACTATAGTAATGCCAATGAGGTAGCAATGAAATGCAACTAGAAAAACGGATAAAAAGCGCAAAATCAGACTATATATTTATCCGAAATATATTATTTAGAATCTTTGTGTCACCCCGATTCCAAAAATATATAATAAGTACTATATTAAATAAAAAATAGTCTAGAAAAAGCGAAAAAACCGTATGATCAACTGGAAACGACCTTTGCCTTGGCAACCAACGTTCAGTGAGAAGTTGATTTTAGAACTCAATATAAGAATCGCCATAGTTTAAATTATATCTGTCCGATTTTAACGAAATTTTACGAAAAATTTACGTAAATGCTCCTTAAAGAAATACCCAAAAATTATTTTGATAGGTCCAACTGGAAGCCTAAAACTCGTGTTCCACCGCCGACCGGAAGTAACGTTAAAAGGTCAGTAAATAACGGGTCTAGAACCCCAAATTTTGGTAACCAGAGTTCTATAGAGGTCACGGATAAAATCCGATAACAAAATCCGGTAAATCGAAAACTCAAAATCCGGATAACCGAAAATTACGGTTTTAAGCCCTGGTAAAATCGCCATAATGAGGATTTCAATTTTAATCGTATTTTAAAAAAATGCTAAACTTCTGGTCCAGACCGAAAGTTCGTATATCGGCGCCTCCAACCTTTAAGCTTTCCATATCTGGTCTCGATTTTCATCTGTTCTTAAGATTAAAGGACAGACAGGCGGACGACATGAGAAGCAAATACGTGTGAAATTTGAAAACTGCAGCCCAATAAATACTATTTAATTCATTGTAAACATTTTATATAGGTAGCGACACTACTATTTGGCAGATAAATCCACACATCGACTTGTGAATTATATTGTATTAAACGCCTCAAAATACTGTTACATATGTAATAATCGCTACTTCATTACGTTAAAATTCCGGCGAGCCGAAAAGTTTTCCCCTTTGCTACCAGAATTTTAGTGATGAGTTAAGGATTTGGTTCTATATTTTGGATAAAACTGGACTTTATGAACCACGCGCTACGCATACGACCCAACATTTCATAACGTCGAAGTCGAATAGAGAATACGGGATTTACGAAACAACATAAGCAGTCGGATTTAATTATTTTTATTCCACATCTTTGTTAATATGGACCGTTCTCATAACTCTTTACTACTCTTGATTGTTAAATTTCCATAGAAGTAAAATATCTGCTGTTGTTACTTTGCCTTGTCCGTTACCGCCGTGTTACGCAAGAATTCTTATTTCCCAAAATGGCTAAATAAGGTCCGTATATGCGACATCCTTCCGTTTCGTCATCGTCTTCAATCATCTACTTAAGCTTTCGAAGAATTAAAATATAAATGAAGGAGGGGTCCTGCATTCGTCCATTCATTTAGAGTCTTTCAAGGTTTTCCATAATCCTATGATTACTTTGCGCCACATTTTCACGCTCGAAGAGGAAGACGGCGTTCGTACAATGCAAGCTGATCCGTGTTAATATTACGTCGCTTATCCATTCGAAAATGATTAACTCTGTTCAAATGAGAAAAATTTATCGAGTTCAAAGACTCGATCGACATTAACTCCGTTGTTCAAGGAATAGAGTCCACCCAAAGCACATAATCGCGCGAGCAATGAGAAGGAATTAGAGAATGCCTCATCGATAAGAAAGATGTCTTCCACAGGTGTCCATCCTATCGAAGCGCGAGCTGCTAACGTTTTTCCTGCGTGAGAAGAATCCATAATGCAGATTATACTCCGATATGGTATACCACGTATGCTTCGAGGTGCCAATTTTAGCGACTATTTTAATTAATGAAATGCAATTCAAGAATAATTACGGAGTGCGATGCTGATTTAAACTACAGTAGAACCTCGATTATCCGACCCAATTGGGGATTGGGGTTGGTCGGATAACCGAAAAGTAAGAAAAAATCCATTATTAGTGTAGTATATTATTATATCCCATGTAATTAGTATATCGCTATTAACCTACTATGCGTTGAATTTTCATCAATGTTAAGCCTAACAAAAATTTTTTAAAATAATAATCGTCGCTATTGTATCGTTAAAAATTAGAAAATTAAGCCTCGTTTAAATACTGACTCCCTTTCATGGTGGAATGAGTGTTGCCAGCTAAAACACGTAAAAATAATATAAAAGTAGCCAAGACATAGCCAAATATTGTAGCGCCACATCACTAGCGGACATTTGAAATTTGCCGACTAGGACGGTCGGTTAATCAGGGGTCGGATAATAGAGGCTCTACTGTACATTTTTCCCTCATGTAGTCTGAACTGATTACAAAGTAAAAGTTGTCGTTAACCCACCAGACGAATTCTCCTCATAGGCTCTAATGTTCCAAGATGTCAGAGTAATAATTTCTTGTGCGCGTGTGGCATCCAGTTGACCAACGCATAACTATATGGAATGTGTACAGGACCTAGTTGTCCTGTTAGTGATTATTATTCCAGTTTGGCCACAAAGGCTGACTTCTGAGGAAGTAATCTCGCTACTATATATTAGAACCACGTATCATTTAACCTAGTATGTCTAGTACAGGGGTCGCCAAAGTGGTCGATATGGACCCCCAGGGGTCGATGCGGCTAAGGGTTCACAACTTTTTTTTTTGCTTAGACAGAGACCACAACTCACAACGTTTTATTTTCGCTCATACATATACACTTGTAATAAAACTTTACTGTGGGGGTCAATGTGAGGCTTTGGAAACTGATTGGGGGTCGACGGTTCAAAAAGTTTGGCGATCCCTGGTCTAGATTAAAATCATACCGAAACATACACCACGTCGCGATTACAAGGTAAGAGAACTTGACCAACTATTAATTTTACTCTAAATATACAATTGCTTATTGGTTAACTAACTACTGGCTCAACGATGTGTCCATATTCTTAATATCAAAAATTGCTGGGAACTTAAGGTGTTAAAAAACAATTAAGCCTTAATCGAGCCTTATCAAAGGCTAATTAAAATCGCGATAAAATTTTTTCGCGCGGGTAAAAATTTTTGAAAAAATTTGTGGACCTAAAAAACATTCCAAAAATTGAAAAAAAAAATTTTTTTTGTCAAAAGTGGCCTTAAGGACCGAGTTTTTCGTAACTAAGGTTCAAACCTTTGTTAAGAATATGGACACATCGAGTCAAGCAATGGGAAAAAGGTCAATCTTTATCAAAATTGTTTGTTTGATACCAAGTCGCTTGTTCGGATTGAAAACTCTGAATCAACAAGTGTTCTTGTAAATTTAAATCCTTCTTAATGTAAAACTGCCCGTGTGAAGTCATAGACAGGAAAACTTTCCTGTAATTTTTACATATTAAAGCAGCTTTTCTCGTATTTTCTGGGAGTGAAGATTTGGTATTTTCAAAATTTCTGCAATAGAAATCGTTTAATCCACTTTTTTACTGTTAATACAAAAATGTTTCAGTATTTCAGTGATTCTTAACCTGGAGATGCGATACTGTAATAGTTGTTTAAAAACATAATTTTTAATGAAATAATTCTTGAAAACTCATTATTTACTTCAATTTTTGATTTTAAAGCCTTAATAATCTTATATCTGAGTTTCGTGCCAGTAAACTTTAGGTCTGTCTTACTCTCTTAAATTGTATGACTAAAATACACGAGAAAAAATTAGTCTTCCCCTTAAATGAAAATGTTTAATAGATTTTTATGGACGTCCACCGCTCCATTCGAATTTCATGTAATTTTTTATCAGTCCACAGGTCGAATTCCGATGGATTCACGGGAATTTCTATTGTTTAATCGATTAAAATAAGCACGGATTCCATTTAATTCTTTTATTATTATTTTTTTTTAATTTATAAAAATTCTAGAAATAATTTTTAATTTGTACTGTCAAATTTTTAAGAACCACATGGAAAAAAGAATTCGAAATTTACTCAACATATTACTATTTATTTACACGCTGACCGGTCGGACAGTTCACTAATCGTCACACAATCTCGACGAGAGATACGAGAACGAAGTACGATTCGGAATCCCAAAAAAACAAGAAAAAAAAATTATACATGTATCTACAACCGATAACGGGTGGGGACCGGGGACGGGTGCGATCGCGCGCATCCCGCCACGAAATATTTCCCGCAATTTTCTTCGGTAATAAAATTCCAATTATTGTTATTATTATTATTATCATCATCATAGTTATTAATTCTAATGTCAGTTTTTCCCGGTTAAAAAAAATAATAAAGAACTGGCAAATGAGATTCTCACCCAACACGTGTGAATTCTTTGGAGTTTTTTTTGTTTGTTTTTTTGTTTATGAGCAGGCAGTTATCGAAGATCCCGCCGTACACGCGGCGGCGGGACGGGAGATTCTTCTTCTTCTTCTTTTTTAGAAAAAAAAGTCTCGTGGCACTATTGGTCGGTCATTTGTAGTCGACGTCGAAGTCGAGAACCAGTAGTTTGGTCTCCTCCGTTCCGTTACGGCTGCCGACCGCACACACCAGTTTGGTGGGAGACGCCCTTATCCTCCAGACCACCCCTCCGCTGCCGCCACTTTCCAAAGCTACCAGGTTGCGGATGAACTCGCCCGTTTTTAGATCCCACAGTTTGACGGTGCCGTCGTCCGACGACGTTATGACGAATTTATTGTTAAACTGCAGACAGGTAACGGCACTTTGATGTTTGTGGGGACCTAATGAAAACACAAAACAAAAAAAAATGTTAATTTTTAGATACCCCATCTTTCCTTATTTTTACGAATTTAATTTCCCACAAAAAACTTTCCACGTACACACACACACACTAAATTATTATTAGGAACTAAATGAGTGGAGTGAGAATACACTAGTGTGTGCACGTATACAGTATCCAGCCAGGAATTTAATCCACGGAAATATAGCACTTTCCATGTTAAAACTGCATCTTGTTAAGGTGTTTAATACCATGTATGAGAAGAAAGCCTTTCTGAACTCATTTTAAAGCAAGGGGGACTTAAACGTTTTCATAATGCTTCGTTTATCTATTTCGAATTTAATAATACCAGTAGGTCTTTAACTATTTTTAAAAGGAAACTTTTGTGTTGATGTTTGAAAATACTGTGGTGTTGGTAAATCTCAAACTGATTAAATTATATTAACAAGATATTGAGTAAATGCTCTTTAAACATCAATTTTTCTGGATTTTTACAATGATAAAAATTACATATAGTTTGTTTACTATTGATATAAATTGTATATTTTTACTTCCTAACTGATCATGTTTTTTCCATAAAATAACTTAAAAATGCATGTAAAATATAAAGAGTTAGTATTAAAGGATTATTTTAACATTGGTAATCTGAAGATTGGAAACTGATGAAAACTGTTTAAAATCAAATTATATATTTCTTTTAAGACACACAACAGTAATTTCATCTTTAGTTAATAAATTCATTAATTATAACAGTTAAAAAAAAATGTTACCTGCGAGAGTTTGAAGACACTGGCCAGTTAATATATCCCATACTTTAACCGTAGAATCGGCATTGCCCGACACGAGTATGTTGTTCCTCAATTCCATTCCGGAGGTGAGAGATTGGTGTCCCATTAGTGTGTGTTTACAGGCTCCCGTTTCGACGTCCCACACTCTGATCGAAGTGTCCAGTGAACCGCTGACTACATGTATTCCATCAAACTATAAATGAAAATATCAAGAAAAGTTCAATTTTTAATATATTAGAATTTTCCTCATTCTTATGTATTTCAAACAAAGACATTACTAAAATAAGTTCTAATGTATAAATACCAAATAACTTGTTATCAACAAAACTTTTATTATCTTCGAGTACTTTTGGTCTAATTTAGACCATCTTCGGGTTCTCTAGCTTTCAAATATATTATAGATATATTACGTCGTGGAATGACTATTTGAAAGTGTGTTCTAGCTTATGTGGAACATAATTTAAAATGTAAAATATGATAAGCAAGTTAAAAATATAATAAAAAATACATTAATAAATTAAGTAATAAAAAATAACAAAGAGAACATTAAAAAATATTAAAAAGTTACCACTAGAATAAAGGTAAACACCTTATACACAAAGCTGCATTTTAAAGTATAACACAAAGTAAAAGTTAAGTATTAGGGACTATCCATAAATGATGCCCACACTGGAAGAAATGGATGGGGTCAAGACAACGGGGAGGGGTTGAGCTTCAGTGGACATCCGTTTTATTTTCATGTTATTTTTTATACTGTTTATGCATTTTATTACATTTATTTAAGAATTCTTGTATGTTTTGTTTTCAATTACAGTATCTATCATTCATAAAGTGATAAAGGTTTTACAGGGGTTTGAGTTTTGTTGATCATCTGAAGAGAGGAGGGATTATGGAAACTTACACAAATTGGGACAAGAGTGGAGTGTAAAAATTTCAAGAAAAATCTGGATGTAATTTATGGACAGCCCCTAGTTCTGAAGACAGTTATTCTCATCAATATAGCAGCCTCCATGTGTTAGAGAATGTTTTTGATCTCTGTTGTTAATATTACTTCCATCCATTAGTGTTCTGTAATTCATACTGTACATGTCTACTCTTTTGCTGTGCAGTCTATAGTGGTATGATGCTACAATCCAATTGGCTTTCAACTGTATCATCAGTTTGTTTACAGATGTGATTTGTTTTGCACCCTTTGTATTACTGTATTACATTGTGTTATTAAAAGTGAACATTACACTGTTTATACCTTCTATTTCATTGTTTTTATTGTAATTAAAATATAAATGTGCAAGATAATACAATGGCAGATAAAAGTGAAAAGAAAAGTCATAAAGCTATTGTATTGGATTCAAAAATTAAAATGATTAAACTTAGGAATGAAGTTGTATGACAAACTGAGAGAGGCTGAAGGTTATGTTTCCCTCACACTGATTCAAACCAAAGTTTTTATTGAAATTAAAAATGCTTACTCCAGTGAACACTACTATAATTAAGAAAAGAAATGGCCTTGTTTGCTGATAAAGACAGACTCTTAAGTCTGGATAGATAATCAGACTGATTGTAATGTTCCTTAAATCAGGCTGTTATTCAAAATAAAGCCCAATTGCAATGACATGAAAGCTACGAAAATGAAACAGTGAAAATACTGAAAGCCATGAATGGTTCAATAGACTACAAGATGTCAAGTGCAGGAAGAGCAGTACATTAGTAGTACATAAGAGCAGTAAATAAGTGAAAAGACAGATATTTTCTATCTACAGCATTAGCCTGGAACCTAAGATGATGTAACTCTTATGCATTATTATGTTTTAATTAAATTTCTAAAAGAATTTCATACCTGAAGAGAATAAACTCTATTAGTATGCCCCTGAAGAGTATGCAGACATTCTTCTCGTTCTGGATTCCATACTTTGACCATGTAATCATAAGCTCCACTCACCACCAATTTGCCATTGTACTGGACACACCTAACAGCCGCCACGTGACCGACCAGCACGTGGAGACACTCACCAGTTTCGATGTCCCAGACACGCAAAGTGGCATCTCTCGATCCACTAACCACTCTAAAAATCATTTATGGTATACAAAATTATATTTGAAATGTTAACGAAACAAACAAAACAGTGAAAAATTTTTGTATTTACTCACTTATTTCCATGAAGATGCATGCATCGCACGGTTGAAGTGTGACCGTACAGCGTGTGAATGCACTGTCCAGTGTCAGCATTCCAGACTTTCAGTGTGCGATCAGTGGAACCGCTGATGATGATGTTGCCGGCCATCTGAGATGACCACACTCCACCTGTGTGACCCATTAATGTTCTCAAACACTAAAACAAAATTTATAGAATCAACTATATCATTTTTTTTACACTTAAAGTAATTGTCCAAGAAGTCATTTGCATTTTAATTTTAAAATTTTGGCATTTTCAAAAAATACCAATTCAAAAGATTTTGCCTAATAAAGATAGCTGTATAATAATCATATCTAGGATTATTTAAACAAAATGATCACAGATAAAATTATGTTATAATCATTATTTAAAGTTTTCAATGAAACAATCTACTTGAAAAATTCTTCAGAATATGAATTTATTAAAACATTTGGTACTATTTATTAATAACATAAATGTTTTTAAAAACAGAATCTGAAGAATAAAAAATATTATATTCAGAATGAATTAAACTCAGATTGTTTCAGTTTGATACAAATAAACTGGGTTTCAACTAGAATAAAATTTTGTTAACTGATGTTTGTTGTAACTTCTATGGAAGTGAAATCCCCTAACTCTGCCCCCTTTTTATAATTGAGACAGGGTTAATAAATAAAGTAATGAAAAATTAAAAATATGCATTTTCCATATTTTTTTAATTGTCACAAAGTTCAGATATCCCAATACCTTAATTTAGAGCAGTGGTTCTTAATCAGTGTTCTAAATGAATTTCTCATAAGGATGCATTAAATTTCAAAAAAATATTTAAAAAACAATAATTGTTTCTGTACTTATTATTATTTTTATATTTTTATGTAAAATAAAAAACTGCAAATGGCTTTAATGTTTCTTTTCATTTATACTTATAAAAGCATCTTTGATATAACATATGCTCATTGGTGTGACAAAAAGTTGTACAGTCCTTCCAACAATAATAGAACACACAGTGATTGCCTAGAAACTCTATTATTTTCATGTAACTTTAATGAAATTCTCTAGTATATTTTATAGTAAGATATTAACAATTATTGCACAAGTTTGGAGAAAAATGAGTAATAAACAAAAGAGCTAGATACTATTAGCAAAAATAGAATGTCCAACATTAATAGAACATCTTGACTTATGGTATCTTTAAATTATAATTAATAGTTGATTTTGCTACCATTTTTGGAAACAAGCTGAAAAATACAATTAGACATTGAATTAATCAAAGATTGCAGTTGTTCTTGTGGAATATTTTCCCATGTCTCAATGAGAGCAGCCTTTACTTCAGTGATGGTTCTTGTATTGCTTTCCCCTGTTATATATTTGAAAAACAAAGTCACCCCAAAGATTTTCAATTGGGTTTAAATCCACACTGAGGGGTTGCCAGTTCAAAGTTGGACATTCTTGCTCTGAAAAAAGGACAATGTTGTTTTTGATACACAGAAGCTTGCATTATCCTGCATGAATTCAAAGTCCTGTCCAGCAATTTTCTGTCCATAAGTTTATAGCTGCCTCCAGACACTCTGGATAAGTTTAAGAGTTACTCTGACCTTCAATAAATACTAGATCTGTTTTTCCATTCCATCCAATCCCTGCCCAAGTCATGAGTGTACCACCATCAGCTACTTTCTTTTGAGTACTGCTTTTGATCTAGTCTTTTGTCTACCCAATAATACTTAAAACCATCAAGTCTGTCAAGATTCTACCTTTTCTCATCTGAGAAAATTACTTTTCACCATCTTTCCTCTCTTTCAAAGTCATTTCCAGCATACTGTAATCAAGGTTGTTTGTGTTTCTTCTTGAGTTGGTTGCCTGTCTTATTTTGATGAAAGAAACATTGTCTGTTGATCTCAAAACATTGTGTACTGTTGATTTACTGCAACTCAGCTTCAATTCATTTTAAATTTTTGCATGGATATGTTTTCTTGCAGTGCATGTCAAACAATTGAATGTCGTTCTCTAGGTATTGTTGAACTCATGCGACCATTGTTTCATTTTCATGTTCGTTGCTCATTATTTATTATTGAGATACTTTGAGATTGTTGAATGAGGTCTTCCCAAATTTTTAGCAATCCAAGTTACTTTTTTCCCCTCCTGATGAAATAAATCAATTTTGATCTTCTTCTCTACAGTTAGGCTGGAGTCACACTTACAGAAAAAAAGCTCACATAACCTTAATGGCAATTTTCTGTTCAGTATGAATTCCATGTTTCACATGTAAAATTGTAAAAGAAAAGAAAAATGGAATAAAAAAAAAAATAACAAACTTTCTATATAAATAGTTCTAAAGTAATTAAACTAAGCAAATTCTACTGTTTCTTTTATTCCAGACAACATTTAAAAAAAGACTTTTTACAAAATAGTGAACAGAATAAATTAATTCACATTACTGGCACCGCTATATCTACATTCATTCCAGCTCTCGCAAATTCAAGCTAAACATCGTTCTTCGTTACCTTTTGACTTTTTTCTTTCTGAGCTTCTATGATTTTGAAGCAGTGACTCAACTATCAACGCGTGTCAAAATGGCCATTGGTCAGCTCATGCGATTTCTCATTTTCAGCACAGCAGTGACATCAGCGACATTGTAAACACATCATCACTTCCAGCGATCTGATTGGTCAACATCTACATCTTACGGCCAGAAAAAATTTTCCACTGAGCATCTCTCGAGTTGATTTTCCAGGAATTTTATGCTTGAGGAATGTAAAATTTTTCTGGATTTGGCTTTCAGTTTACATTTTCAGTGGTGTTTTTCTGTAAGTGTAACTCCAGCCTTAGGTCCTTCCCATGTCCATTTTTAATAGTAAGGTACTATGCAGTTTACTAAACCTTTCTTTTCACTTGTTGATCGTATTTTTATGCAAATTTCATGGATTGCAATTATTACTTTGTTTGTAGTTAATTCCAATCAGTACATATTCTATTAATGTTGGACATCCTATTTTTGATAATAATAGCTAACTCTTTTGCTTATTAATCACTTTTCTCCAAATTTATGAAATAATAATTGATCATTTGCTATCAAACATATTAGAAAATTTCATCAAAGTTACATGAAAATAATAGAGAATTTCTAGGCAATCACTGTATGTTCTATTACTGTTGAACGGTGTATGTGTATGCACCACTAACTCATAAAAGATTGAAAACCACTGATTTACAGTTTAATAAACAAATTCTTGGACTATAATCAAAAATGTTACACTAATATTCCATACATAATTTGCAAAAAGTGCTCTATTGTTTGAATAGCTGATTTTTCTCATATAATCTACGAAATTTGTGATCATCTGAAACTGAAATCTATATATAGATAGATTACTTTTGAAATGAAGCTTTATACACAATGATATTTATTAAAATATAATATTTAATATGTATTTATGTTAGAATTTTGTAATTTTTAAAACTGATTCAGAAAAATCATTGACTTAAACTAAAATATTTAATTTCCACAACAACACCTTATCTCACTGAGAATTATTTATTAACTTTAACAAACGTTTTCAACCTTTTCTACAGGCCATCTCCAGGTTTTTAAAAATCTATGGAACATTGATAATTGTTCTTTTCACATATAACAGTTAAGAACACATTCAGGTTTCAAATTGCTTATTATTCCAAAGATTTTTATATTTTAAATGTGTTCTTAACTGTTATATGTGAAAAGAACAGTTATCAATGTTCCATAGATTTTTTTTAAAAACCCGACAATGGCCTAGAGCAGGGGTCGGCAACCTGCGGCTCGCGAGCCACATGCGGCTCTTTGGATGTGAAGCTGCGGCTCTTCCATACGCAAATATTTATTTTATCAAAAAAAAAAAAAACATTTAAAAATCGTTCTGAATCGATTAACGAGGATTCGGCAACAATTCTATCTCTCAGCCACTTGTACTTGCTTTTCATCGCACCCCTCCCCCGTGACACGCGTCGTCAGTCCGTCGGAAGCTCTCGAGTGACGCCGTCGTCGGATGTTTCTATTATCTAATTTGTTGTGAAAAACACTACTTATATATGAATAAATAGATATTTTTTCTTATGAATATATAGATTAGTTTTTTTTATCAAAAAACTTTATTTATGCGAGTACTATTTATTGTTGGCAAGAAAAAATTTTGTGGCTCTTTAAAAACTTTGAAATTTTGTAAATTAATTTTGGCTCTTCCGACTCAAAAGGTTGCCGACCCCTGGCCTAGAGCATGGCCTTTTTGAGCCCGCGTGCCATACTGTAAGCACACTTAGCTTTAAAGATGTTTATGCGTGCCAAAGTTTTAAATTTCGAATAACGATATTAAAATAATGTAGGCTAGTATGCTATTCATGCCAAGTAATATTAATTGGTAATTAAAACTCACTGTGTTTAGTGTTATTAATCGTTTTTCATTCACTCAAGCACTTTCGACGAATATATTTCCGTCGTCTTCAGGCAAATAAAATGTTTTAATCAAATGCGACCGTTCGAGAGAAGAACACACATAAAATTTAAAATTGAATAATTTTTCGATATGAATCCGCTAAGATTTGAATTATGTGCGATGTTATGAATGTGACGAAACACGGCGCATGCGTGATACTGCTTCCTGTCAGTGACGTGACATGTGATGTAATTCGCCGTTTAATCGTTTGTATAGGGTGATCCATATATTAGGCAGCTCCAGAGTAGGCATGTTGCATGTTTCAAATGTTGTTATATATAGTGACTCCCATATAAAGAGTAGTCTTCGGTCGTTGCATGCCCTGAGTATAGTGGAGTGGGCCCATGGGTTATAATTCATATTGCATACCCTTCTTGCGAGTTCAGTGCTGCACCTTCTTGCAACACTGGGTGTGTGGTCAAGGCATCCAGGTAGCAACAATACTATTCCTGGTAGGGTTATGATTCTCCTTGTTTTCCGTAGGATCGTTGGTGTAGGTAGGATCCTCACTTATTACAGTGGAATGTGATTGGCAAAGAAACTCAGTGGCTCTAAGGAGAAAATATTCTTCTTTACACAGCACAAACTTTTGTCTTTGTCTGAGACTAGAAGCCTTAAGTCAGATGTTGCGAGGTAGCATGCAACCGCTTGGCAGTCCACACAGTGTCTGTACTCGTCAGGTGTTTGTTTCGCTGATGCAAGCTTCATAATTATCGACATCTCCATTTGTGGATAGTTGGTTGTTGCCTGGCACGATTTGAGTGCTGCCAATTACGCTGGAACCAACTGGCTAAGCTTGGTGTTAGGAGGAGGGATGTACTTGGGCCCTCGTAGAATTTCATGTACCGCGGTAGGCACTGCCTGCTCCGTATAATTGTAATATGGAACGGTCACCACTTCTTTGTGCTGTCTGTGTGTGGAACATAGCAACCATTAGAACTTGCTATCTAATTTCGTTTGTATAATTTTTGTGGCTCTGGCCGCTATACTCTGCATTTTACCCAACTGATCGTAAAGTATAACTGGGTCACAGATGTTGGTAAACTGCAGATGCACCGCGTAGAGGTTAAGCTCGTTTTCTGCAAGGCACTTTCGCTTGTTTCGAATTAGTTTTGCAAGAAGCATTTTTTTTCCACACTTGGAAGAGTCCTTCGTAGGCATGGAGGAAATGTCCGATGCTTAAGTGAAATACACTTAGGTACAATATTGTGTGTTCTGCACTTTAAAAGAAACCATAGTTGAGCATGTAGTTTCTGCCACTGCTTCTTTAGTTTCAGCATGCTGTAGAAGAGGTTTTTCGCAGTTTCCATTTCTTAATGTATGATAGTATGCTATTCACGCCAAGTAATATTAATTGGTAATTAAAACTCACTGTGTTTAGCGTTATTAATCGTAACAAATATGTGTAGTCTTTAACCAATATCCAGCGTGAAAATTCCAAACTAATATTGGCAAACGCTTTCGATGCCCCTCCTGGGCTCTTCTTCAGGCCAAATTTAATATCCTGGATTCTTAAATAGAATATTTTTAAATATATTTAAAAATATATTCGAATATAAAAATATTCGATTTAAGAATCCAGTATATTAAATTTGGCCTGAAGAAGAGCCCAGGAGGGGCATCAAAAGCGTTTGCCAATATTAGTTTGGAATTTTCACGCTGGATATTGGTTAAAGACTACACATATTTGTTGTATATGACCCGGTGTGGGAGAAATCCTGGTTTATTAATCGTTTAAGAGTAGTCTTCGGTCGTTGCCCTGAGTATAGTGGAAGTTGCAATGTTGCAAGAAGGTGCAGCACTGAACACACAAGAAGGGTATGCGATATGAATTATAACCCATGGGCCCACTCCACTATACTCAGGACATGCAACGACCGAAGACTACTCTTTATATGGGAGTCACTATATACAACATTTGAAACGTGAAACACGCCTACTCTGGAGCTGCCTAATATATGGATCGCCCTATACAAACGATTAAACGCCGAATTACATCACATGTCACGTCACTGACAGGAAGCAGTATCACGCATGCGCCGTGTTTTGTCACATTTGTAACATCGCACATAATTCAAATCTTAGCGGATTTATATCGAAAAATTATTCAATTTTAAATTTTATATGTGTTCTTCTCTCGAACGGTCGTGTTCGATTAAAACATTTTATTCACCTGAAGACAATGGAAATATATTCGTCGAAAGCACTTGAGTGAATGAAAAACTATTAATAACGCTAAACACAGTGAGTTTTAATTACCAATTAATATTTAAATAAATTAAACGAAAATGCTTTAATTAGAATAAATGAAACAATGATTGAAAAAGACAATCGATAAATTAAAATCGTACGATACGTTACGTGCCACTGTGGGCACGCATGCCGTAGGTTCGCCACCCCTGGCCTAGAGAACAGGTTGAAAATGTTTGTTAAAGTTAATATATAATTCTGAGAGAGATAAGGTGTTGTGGAAATTAAAAAGAATCTAGCTGGGTATTAATTAATTAATTAAGTATTTAAAATATTTATTTTGTTATATTTATGAAATGCAAATACAACTAATAAACTTGTTATTGGAATAGATTAGTTTCATATTAAAACATTTTAAAGAACTTCCATACCTTTCCGGTTGTGGCAGACCACACTTTAAGTGTGTTGTCATCGGAACCACTAACTATTCTATTCCCCGAGAATTGTAGGCAAGTGATGACATGATCATCGTGCCCTTTTAATACCTGCAAAATAATGTATTTCTTTTTTATATTAATATTCAGGATTAATATTCAATTAAAACATAATAATAAAAAATTAAATAAATCATAAAATCATAAATCATAAAACATAAAAAAGTTCAAATTAAGCAGGCTCCACTCTAGAAACTGAACTTCTCAAAACTGTAAGGTCAAGGCAATACCTTGACCTTACAGCATAAACAACCAGAAAGTATTTGTTATTGAAACTTCTTTATAATTGAGGTTTTGAATAATGAATCAAAAATGAAAGAAGCCATCAATAGAAAGAGAAAATAGAAACAACAAGAATTTAAAAGTTAGTAGCTAGAAAAGATATAAGGCACCATAAAGATCTCAAAAAAAAAAAAATCAAGATTTATAAGAACTATTTAGAAAAAGATCAATAATATAATTGACAAACTCAGGAATGGGAAAGTTAAGGTACAGAGCCAGGCTGTTCCAGAAATGTATGTCATTCCAATAAATGAGCCATTCACAAGCCTAATTGATTAACTCCACATTTTGAATTTTTTAAAATTTTAGTGTGAAAGCACTTGATATACTCATAGATTTTTATATTCCTAATAAGTTTTCCTAATACTAAGGATCAATACCACTTAGTGACAAAATTTTATTGGCCGTTGAAAAAATTTTCATTTATTTCAGAAGCCAATCTAAATAACTCAATACTGTAACGTTAATCTGCCAGCGCACACTGAGATTGCAATGCTGCAGCATGTGCTGACCACTGCTTTGTAGATATTGGTAAATTATTTAATGTTATCTCATCACAAAAAGTAAGTAAAAGAAATTAGTTATAGTCCAACTGCCACAGAAGTAAGTATACTTGTGGAATATTGAACAATTGTTTTAATTTTGATTACAATTGTTTTTAGAGAAAAGAAAAGTTATACCTGTTATATCAAGATGGATAAAACTAAAAATAATTTTTTTCATTCCTCGTATTAAACATGATTCTTATAAAAATTTAAGAACAAATCAACATGAGGGACCTCAAATATAGCTGGAAAAAAAAGACATCATTTATGATGATGAATAATCAATTTAAACAAAATTATTATTATTTTGTTTAAATTAACCATTCTAATCGTTCTGTTACTGTTAACCATTGTAACAGTAACAGAATAGTTATTATTCATTTTTGCGAAAAATCTTTAAAAAATGTACACTAATGTGAGGACTGAATATGATGTTATTATGTTTTTCACTTGCCAAATCAATTAACTCCTCCAAATCACACCAAAATCATAATAATAACAATTATAGCATATCTATGCTATCTTATACATTTTATATGTGTTAAATAAAAGCTACATCTACAATAATACATTCTACAATGTTTATTTGAATTTACATTTTACAAGGAATTTTAAAAAAGAACATATATTACTTTGTCACTTTTCTCCACTTTTTGTTTTATGGAGTTAATCAGTTTGAAAAGTGAGCAGCACATATAACAAAAACAAAAAAATATTAAGAAATCTTTGAGAAGGAAATTAGAGAAATGCTGATAAGGTGTTAAAACAGTAAAAATTATGACTTTGGCTGAACACATAATTCACAAAGAAATTGAACTAAAGAAATAATAAAGATTCCATGGACTGTGACAAATTATTGAATAAATTTGGTCAAAGAAATCAGTATTACTAATAAAGGTCATAAGGAAAAGAATATTTTTAACATTAGGAAAAAATAAAACAGATACGAAGAACACTGTGTGTGAGTAATTACTGAATATAAAGCCAAATAATTAGATTATTCTTTGAAGAAAAAAGAGACCACTGCAGTACTAATCTAGGATATACATTTCAAATAAATAACTTCAAAATAATCATAATCAAACTGATATTCAGAAAGATCCATGAAAAACTTTTAAGTTTGACTTTTTAATGCTTATTTCAGTTGGTGTTTTATATATATGTTGTTAGTTTTTATTGTCTCATGAAAGTTTTTGAAATTATCTTCAATTTATAACATACTTTTTACCACCCTACCAAAATTACTGTATTTTTAATTCTAGACTATGATGATAAGGT
Source organism: Centruroides sculpturatus (assembly GCF_000671375.1). Taxonomy (NCBI): domain Eukaryota; kingdom Metazoa; phylum Arthropoda; class Arachnida; order Scorpiones; family Buthidae; genus Centruroides; species Centruroides sculpturatus. Next base: position 121,347 of record NW_019385687.1, on the reverse strand, counting down.
AATTCAAAGATGTTCAATTATTCTTTGAGCTTTTGAACTAAAACTTATATAATTTGAATATTTTGAAACATCAAATTCTGAAAATTTAATGTATTAAATTTTATTTTAAACTAATATAATTATTATTATACAAGAAAACATTTTATTTTTTATATTTTGATGATTTCTATTCTAAATTAAAGAAAAAAATATTGTTAATATGTAAAATTTGATCTGTTGTACAAGCATTTACATACTAAAATATACTTTAATAATCAAAAGAATAATGAAACAAGCCAGACAAACATTAAAAAATCATCAAATAATAGACAAACATCTCTAGACCAGAATTAGGAAGATTATAAATTCAATTATGATTAATCCTCATTCTAGTTTATGAAATTTTCAATATTTATTTAGTATTCACACTATTTTTTTAAAAGAATTTTAACTATTCAAATCTTTTAATTACAAAATATTAATCAAAGCATAAGGATATGTTTAAACAATGTTTAATCAGAGATTTCATTTCAGTAGTTTTCCAAAGCATTTTCATGAGAAACCTTTCTCATGAAAATGCTTTGGAAAACTTTAAAATAAGAAAATATGCCAAACAGTTTCACAAATAACAAATTATTACTATAGAAACATGTCTCCAGAGTACTTTGAAAATATAATCTTTTGATCAAAACAGTATAAATGTTATTTAACTATTTTTAATTTTGTCAGAAATTACTGTCAGGATTTGTATTTTAACTTCACCAAAATTATTAATTCCCATTAAACAAATAAATTTTGAATATGAAAAAATATATCATTACCTTTGGTGGTCGAATCGGACGGCATCTCCAATTCATTTCAATATTGTGATGTCTCATATATGCTGCCTTCCACGGACAGGGAGTAATGTTTCCAATACATCCTGTCGTTCCACTGTTACTGCTGCTTCTCGCCCTACGTCTTCCTAATACTTCCCTCACATCGTCGATACCTGCTTCTCGACATTTCTCTCTCCATAACAAATTATCTTCTGCAAGTACTCTCCAGTAACGACAAGTTTGAGCTGCGCGAAGTAAATCACGTGGTTCGAGAAAAGATAATACATATAAGGCCAACTGAAATGAAAATAAAATTTATTTTAAATTTACAAAAAATGTATGAGACAAACATTAAATATATCTTTAATGATGATGACTATAATACGTAAAAATATTCCTGTGCTGTCTACTCCATGTTCTTCATTGTATATACAGCAATGCAACTGAAATATTTCAATATTTTCTGTAGATTCTCTCCAGAATAAAATATACTGCTAAAAATCTCTCTGACAGTAGAATTTTTTAAAAAGTATTATGTTTTAAGTAATTCTAAGACAAATATTTCTTATAAATAATAATACCGAAGACAAAATACAAGAAAAAACTTTCTGTAACATCTATTTTACATCCTTCACTACCCCAGAGAAAAAAATTTATAATGAAGAGCTGACACAGTGATGTTTTTATTGTGTTTCTGTGATGAAATGAAGGACAATGGAGTACATACTATCATAATTTTTCTTCTTCCATATATTTATATGCATGACTAGTCAGAAATGCTAATTGTTATCTATGAGAATCAATTTTTATAGTGTGGCCAATGGCAATTTCTTTTCATATCATAAAAAAACAAAATAGTAGACAGTTATCCAGAAATTAAGTGCAAACACAAAACATGATATAAAAATAGGAAACATTTCACCGTCTAGTATAATGCAAGAAACTTTTAATCAAAACAATTGGAAAATTTAAACAACGAAAGGATTTTTTATTGCTTTTATATAATAAAAATGAGGAAACAGGTAGCTTATAAAGAATAGTAATTCCCAATAGTGCATATTGTTTTCCCTTCCACTTTTATATTTAAAAAAATATATACTTGAATTTATGATTTTTTATTTTAAACAGCATATTTATCAATTGTAAGAAATAATTTCCTATTAATAATTTGACAATAGTGATAGCATAAATATTATGTACAAAAGTGTGATTTTTATGTATTACTTGTGATAAAGATTTAGATAAATATCATTTTATTAAAAAACTTGAAAGTCCTTTTAATTGACTAAATATTTTTTTATGTAATCCAAAATTAATAAATAATTGTTTCTTATCAAATTGTTTTGTTTCTTTCATTTTGATTTTGTAAGAAGAAATAAAATAATTAACTTTTGGTAAGTCAAATATTTTTTCCCCCCAACATAATGCCCAGACTCAATGTGTTTTGTATGTCTACAAGTCAAAACAATTTTGATAACTTGTTTCATTAACTTGAAATTAAAGTTCCACTGAATTTATTTCAGGACTAATTTTGTATGCAATCCATTTAGCTTGTAAACAAGCTAAATGGATTGCATACAAAATTAGCATAAAAACAAACATATAACTAAACACACATATATAATTAAATGATCATATGAAATGAATTTAATTTTACATGTATCTTCAATTTATACCAATATAATTAAAATTCACAAAAACATTCCAAAATAATTTCATAATTTGTCTTTCTTACACTTCAGAAATGTAGCAAAGTCACATAGCAGAGTCAACATTTATTTTGAGGCTCTTCTGCATTGCTATATATAAACCTTGTGAAAAATTTCACAATGTTTTGTATCTAAAGTCATAATTTTCTTCTTAAAAATAAATTGGCCAATCAATTAATCTTTTATGTAATGCTCTCTTTTTAAATTTTCAAAATCACTTTAAAAATGTAGCAATTTCGTCAAAATATTTCTGTATAAATATATTATAATATTTACACCTGAGCCTTATTTGTCATTTTTCGGAGTTGTGCACACTGAGGAAATAATTTTTCCTTCATAATATCGTGAGGTTGCATACAATATTATCCCTCTAACTTTTAAAGAGTGATTTTGTACTAAACATAATATCAATATAGTATCAAGCCACTAAATTGTTATATACAACATATATTATAAATTTATTCTTTTATGACATGTTTCCCCGTGACTTAAGCAACAATAAGAGCCATCATTATGCTGTTACTTAAAATATTAACCTAACTATAATAACTATAATATAAGCTATAACATATAATATGATAGCAACTATGGAATACTTTAGAAAGTTACTTCTGCAGCTATTTCAAAATAAATGCTGACAGCAGTACATTGATGCAGTCAATATACTGTTGTCAGCATTTGGAGTCGATCAGTCTACTGATCAACTCCAAAATGTAAATTTGAAATGTTAAAGTAATTAAATAAAACATTTTTTCTCCTCTTAAAAAAATAAGTTGTGATTATCCAAGAATATGGTTTCATTATAATAATATTTTTTAAATATTGAATTATATTTGTCACATTATTTACCAGCAACTTTCAAAACTTTTATTATTATAAATATTCTTATTAAAATATAAATTTTTAACTGAAAATTTATTTAAAATACAATTTAATCTATATTTTTTAAACATGTAATTACCTCTTTTGGAAGTAATGAAATAAAATCACGTTGAAATTGTGGTTCTATGACATTCATCATATGTCGAACCTGAGTTGGTTCACAAACTTCAATTAACTGATTTAATGCTAGAAGTCTTTCTGTATTTGTCCATGACTAAAAATTTTTAAATAAAATTATTGTTACTTAAAACTGCCAAAATTAATTATATTATTGTTTTAAAATCTGGAAAATTTACCTGAAAAGTTGTTAACCAAATATCTAATTCAGGTGGTGGAATCATTTTTGTTCCTAAGCGTTTTTTAACAGTTCCAGTGTGTAGAGTTTCAATATTTTTATGATTATGTCCACCTTCAACTTCCCCTTCAGGTTCGACAATACCACTGTCTTGTGACACATCACCAAAATTTGTACAGCCATTTAATCTATTAGAAAAAGATCAAATATTTATATCATTGAAAATTATTTTCATTAATTATAAATTAAAAACCATGAATATACTCAAACTCATCTCTGATAAAATCCAAAATTCTGTTTTATTGAACCACATTAAAATGGTTATTTTTTTTTAACATATAAAAGTTTAAGAGCACTGTCTATCAGTGTTAATAATGTTTTGATATAAAACACACAAACAATATTTCACAAGCATTTTCGGCATGTATAAAATGTCTTCTTCAGGTGAAATAAAAACAAATTTTATAATGTTGATATGAATTTTAACATTAACGTTAAAATTTATATCAAATGCTCTTAAACTCTTATATGATGAGAATCTGGCATAAAAAATTAATTATTTCTTTCATATATTTTTAACTTGTAGACTCCAACAAAACAGAATTTTGGGTTTTAATTTTTATAATAAATTTTAAATGCAAAAACATTCAAGAAAAGAAAAAAGTTAATATGCAGTTTACATACCCTGTAATTTCAGCTGTTGTACAAGGTTTTTTACCAGGAGAATGTCCTCTACTGTCAATATTTCCTTCTGATTTTCTTTTCATCTGTAATTTAAAAATATTGATATATCTCAAAATCTACAATTACAAAATCAAAATGTTATAATTGATCTTTTATAAGATTGGGTACATTCCAGAATGCATCAAACAATGAATTAGTGAACTGTGATGTACTGTGTTCTGATATTCATCAATGAGTTCATAGATGGAGTGACTGATCTGCACTGCACTCATCAGGCTGTAGATATGGTGAACTCTGATGAAGCAATACAGCCTCCTCCATGGTTATATCATTAACACCATTTTTACTACTCATCTGTATTAATCCAAAAATATTTTGACAAAATAGGTTTGCAAATGCCAATATAGCATCATTTGCTTCTGCCATCTTGTTAGGTAGCCTCATTCCAACAAAAGCTTATTAACGGATTACAGTTATTATTTGATTATCTTTTGTATTTTTAAATATACCTTGTCATCAACATCTAATGAAGATAATTGCATACTAAAGAGCCACTTTATTAAATACATTCCCATAGTAGTAACAAATTCTCTTCTGACCTGTAGGACAGCCTGAATGTATAGATTTAATATTGACAGTGTTCCACAGGAATCATAGTCTATGTTGACACAATGGCATCATACAGTTGTTGTATACTGAACAGTGACACATATTTTTATAAACTGCTTGTTCCCATATCATCCTATGGATGCACAGTTGAGTTGAAGCTTGAATTCTGAGAAAACTGTCATGTACTACAAAACTATTTTATGACACAACATTATGTCCTGCTGGAAATACACTTTGCACCGAGGAACATACTGCAACCATAGAGTGAAGCAGTTAATTAATAACAACAATTACAATACTGTGACATTCAAATGTTTTTCTGAGGTCTTATTTTATTTTTAGCTGATGAGAGTGCTCAATATATAATGCTTGTCTCAGAAAGGCTTTAGGAAAAGCAATCTACTTCCGTAGTCTATCCAACACAAATGCAACAAATTGTTTGATCAAAGATGTCATACCACTATTGTATTGGACTATAATTTGTGCAATGGTAATCATCCTGTTTCCTTGCATAATTCATGCCATCCTTCTATTACCTATTTCATCAACAAACTATTCTTGCCCACAGAACTGCCACAAACTACAGTTGCATATTTACAAATATGGTATTCCAAGGCCCACAATATGCAGCTGTCCCCAAACTAATAGTTCCACTTTTGCATGAAATAATTCTATTTTATAATTTTAATTCTACAATAATTGTATTTTTACAGATTTTTAAATAGTGAAAGAGCAAAAGGTACTGCTATTGAAAACTTATCATTACTGCTACCACTCTGTTCATGAAAATATATTCATACTCAAGTGATATGTCTTATTTTGTCCCTACTTAAGCTTCTAATTTGTGCTAATTCCTTTAAGAATTATTTCTACATAAAATTTTTTATTTATTATTTTACTGTTATAATTATTAATTCATCTAAATCACTTGCTTTAATCTATTCTCGTCACAAACGATAAGTGATTTAACTGCTAGATGCATGTCTATTTGTTATGTAATAGGTCTACCCACAGTCACCTGATATCCTCTAAGGAGGACTTACTATACATCTGAGCGTAAATAATACTGAAATAAAATGGGATACTTAATAAACTGACTATGCAGTGTAAAATATTATATTAATCTCCTAGAGAATACAGTAGAGTGTCAATTTTCCGAAAGTCAATCATCCAAAAGAATTCCAGTCGGCAAATTTAAATTTTCGCCAGTGCTGTGGTGCTTCAATCTTTGGCTATGTCTTGGGCTACTCAAATATTTTACGTTTTTGATACTAAATTAACATCTGAAGTATAATTTTTTATTTTTATATTTTTCAATATATTTATTTTGTTTGTACAAAATAAAAAAATAATTTTTATACAATAGTCTTTGTTAGGCTTAACATTGACAAAAATTCAATGCGAAGCAACACGCAATGGATACGTTAAACTATTTTTTCGTACGTAAATCAGTTATCCGGACAACCCCAGTTCCCAATTGATTTGGAAAATCAACGCTCTACTGTAATTTATATTGAATCTAATTAATCCTGAAATTCCTATTGCATTAATCGCATCCTCAGACAGCAGATAAAGTACAGTACATTCAGCTGACTAAGAATGGTTTTGATAAATAACCTAAAGGAGTTGAATTAATAACACATTCATACAAAAATGTTTTTGTTAAAGAAATAAAGACTATTTTTCTGAAATCTACACATAACAGGAATTGTTTCTCATCTATTTCGGATCCACTTGAGAACATCGTAAAGCATTCTATAAAAAGCTAACTAAAATTATTCTTGGGAGTTAACCATATTATCAAAATTAGAATGTGGACTGCAAGGACACTTTTTGAACCTACTAGAGCTTGTCGCTTGTTAGGGAATGATACCTTACAGATGGAAACTTCTAGAAACTACAGATTATAGACTTAAAGGAAAAGATGAGAATAAGAAATAATGTGATACTATATCATGGCTTAAAAGAAATATTATATCTATAACTCTGTGATAAGAATAAGAAATGAGAAACACACTATGATAAGTAGGAAATATGTAATGCATGCATCACAATAAGAGAATTTTACAAAATCATTATAAAATGCTTATTACATGTATTTTCCTAGAAAGTCATATAATTTGTCTAGTTAGGAAAATTTCATCATCATACACAGTGAACTTGCAATACATGGTGACTTTGACATAAGAATTGCTGCTGACATATAAAATTAGCATTTTAGAAATCAAAAATATATAAAAAAAACAAATTTTTATAAATATAAACAGAGGAAATATTTAGAAAATATACAAAAAGATAGTTTATCAATTAATTAATAAACACAGTTCTTGTAAGTTTTTTGCATTTAACATTTAAATATAAGTTTCATTTAAAAACTTAAATATATATTTACATTGTATTTGTATTATGCATCATCTGTCTAACACAGTTCCCAAACTAACTTATATAGTGACTTGATATGACAATTTTATTTTTGATAATTTATAACAAATGATACTGAGTGAAATAAATATGAGTTAAGCAACAATTAAAATACACTATTGATATTTTTTAAAACTGTTTTAAAATCATTAATATAATTGTTCGTGGGTTTGTCAATTTTAAAACCTGATTTTTTGAAGAAATTTATATATTTTTAAACTGGGCTTTCTCAACTTAAAAAATTGGTTTTTGAGCCTAGACTTAAACATAAAAATTAATCAATTATTTGATTAAAAACATGAACATTTTGACAAAAAATCATCTCTGACATAAAATGGGAATATTGTTAAATACTAAGTTTCATAAAAGTAACTACAAAGACAAAAAAAAATCTCCCTATGCCTGAAAAGCATTCAATTCTCCCTACAATAGGGAGAAATCTTGCAACAATGGAAAAATGATAAAAAGATTTGTATACTTAAAATAATACATTATTTTAGCTTTGAATGACATCGGTGCTACTCACATGTGGAATGAAGCAGAGTATTGTAAAATTGTAGAGCTCCTAAAAGTTGTATGACCAATATATTTAGGTAGACACTTCATTATTACTATTCATACACAAAGAGTAAGCCAATACTTCTTCCTTTTATTTGGAAATGACTACCATCCACCTGCTGTAATGATTTGTTTTCATTACTTATTAATTCTTCAAAGTCTTTCTGATCCATCATAGTAATTGATGTACCAGAATCAATATATCAATTATGAAATTTGATATCAAATATATCAAATCTTCATTGACAATCAGCGTTTTCTTTTCCTTCACTGCAGAACTTAACATTACCAGCAAAGTTCATTTGAACTGATATAATCATTGAGCAGTATAGCCAAAAACATCTGTTAATGGTACATAATACAATAAGCGATATACTTGTGATGAGCGATAATTGTTGTTTTGGGTTGTTAATGGAAGACACCATCAATTCTAGGATGCATATCATCATCCATTTCAAATAAAATAAAAATAAGTAAAATAATTCACCTTAGAATTGAGAAAAAACAGTAATTAACATTCATAAAATGTAATCACACATAGTTTTGAGCTGGTTGCTAGATAACGCAATTTTTCCACTTGTACAAAATTACTGGTTTGCTTAAAGTTAATATATATCACATACAGATTTATCACATTCTTTTTACATTAGTTATTCTTAAATTATAATTTATACTTTTAATATACTTTATCATGTATCACATAAAATACACAATGTTGAAAATCTTTTACATCAAGATTTTGTTTGCTATGAACACCACTGTAAATGAGTTTTGTATTATTCTTGATTTTTTTTTATGTTTCAGATTTTGTATTGTTATTGAAAAGAGGAAATCTTTTGTCTACAGGATAACTCCAGTGCATTTAGTAATAAATAAATAAATTCTTATTTATTTTAATTTATGTTAAATTTCTAAATTCAAAAATAAATTATTCTAAAAGTTAAACATTGTATTCCACTTTTCAATCATATTCTAAAATTTGAGTTTAAATGTAAATTATTTTAAATGTCAACTTTTAACTTGTGTTCCATTCTTTAACTGTGTTCTAAAAATTTCAAATATAATTTATTCCAAAGTCAACTATTAATTTTATATTTTACTAGCTGTTACCCGCGACTTCGCCTGCGAGGATTTTGCAAGCAAACCCCATTCATATTCAGTATTTCAACAACCATAGTAATTGTTATAACACATAATTATATAACACCTACCGCTGACAATGATGAGAACTGTCAAGAATCAAACAAACTATTTTCAATTTGATAAATTTTCTGGAACGTTTACAATCATTCTATAATCGAACCAATATGCAATAACAAATTAGAATTTAAAACGGTTCGAACATTTTTTAAATTGAAATAGATAAAAATATTTATAACAATGTCTGAAATGTTATCAATTTAAAACATCTAAATACTCAATGAAAATTAAACGTAGTTGAAAACGAAAAATCACATCTAAAATAGTACAGTAGAAGATGTTCTTCTGGTTAAGCCTTAATCCTCTCCCTCTCCCCCCACCAGGGAATTTCGAAAAATCTCTTCTTAGTGTTCATTCCCATTGCATACCCTACTAAAATGCAGATAAAAACAAAAAATTGCATCTAAAATAGTACAGTAGAAGCTGTTCTTCCGGTTAGATCTTAATCCTCTCCCTCTTCCCCTCGCGGGGGAATTTCGAAAAAATCCCTTCTTAGTGTACGTTTTCATGACGTACCCTAACTGTGTACCAAATTTCACCTCTTTAGGTTCAGCGGTTTGCTCTGGGTGATGATGAATCAGTGAGTCATTCAGTCAGTCAGTCAGGACAAGAAATTTTATATATATTTAATTTCTTAAATAGTATCTAAAAAGAAAGGGAATGAAATGACCACTTAACTTTTAAATATTTTATGTTTAAAATAAAAGTTTATGTAAAAATTAAGTCTGTACATAATTGTCAAAAATCCTCAATCATAAGCAGGTTCAAGGGAGGGAAAAAAAACCCAATTTTCTTCTCTTTTATTGTTGGCAAAGTGTTTTTTAGTAATTGAATTTATATACTCTAATGCAAACATATACATAAGAATGAATGGCATGGCAGCTGTTTTGGTCTATGAGTCCACATCCCATAACTGTTGTGTGTTTGAATCTCAGATTTTTTAAAGAATTAATAAAGACACTAAAATTCACCTTACACACTTTTCTAGCAACTAATTTAATCAAAACAAATGTTTTTGGCCTGAATGATAAGCCTTTGTCAAGAATCTCTATTTAAAAACTTAATAAAGGCTTATCAATCAGCCCAAAACACTGTTTTTGATTAAATTTAGTTGCTGGAAGTGTGTAAATTGTATTTAGTGTATTTATATACTGGTGAAGTTCCAGCTTTGACTATTATTGATTTTAAAGAATATTTTTATAATTTAATTTTTATTTTTTCAGGAAAGATAGATTACATATTTTTTTCATTATTGAATTATTTATTTTTGAATTTGTTTAAAAATATATTTAAATAAATTTAGAGACAAAAACAAAAATTTTAGATATGTTGTTTAAATAGAAATATGTATTTCTATGCCTGCAACTGAATTTATTTTTATGTCTGAAGATGTAAATGATGATTCTCCATGTTCAAAGAAACTTAAATTTGCTGAAGGCACATATTAACAACAAACAAAATTTGGAAGTTGTTAAAGTGAAAGTATTTGTGATTAACAGTTAAAATGAAAACCGCAAGGAGTATATCTAGATTTTCCATTTACAAATCAGTGTAAGTTTTAACACAGGTGTGACATCTCCAGCTCCCACCTAAATAAAATGTTTTCAATTTCCTTATTTGTGGTTAGTGTTTATTTATGCTGTTAGGAATTTTGTAAAAATATAATGAAAGTATACTGTAAGTGGAATGAGAGGGTAATTAAAATAGAGCATCAATAAAATAAAAAATATACTAGTAAATTAGTCAACAAACATTTTCATGTCTGTTGACTAATTTACTAGTAGTGGAAAAATGTAATCCAATTTTCCTCCAAAAATAAAAATTAAAAAATGAAAATAAAATTTTAAAAACATTCTTTAAAAAATCTGAGATTCAAACTAGAACAGTCATGGGGTAAGGACTTGTTGACCAAAACATAACTGCTAAGTCCTTCACTCTTACAAATAATGCTTGCACTAGTCATTCAGTAACTTAAAATTGGTTCCTTTTCTTATCAAAATTGCATACGAATGAAAATTTTTTACTATTATGCACAGGCTTAATTTCACATAAATTTTAATTCTACACATGAAATATTTAAAAGTTAGGTAGTCATTTCATTTCCTTTGTTTATATTTTATCTATATGAACAGCTGATGATGGACTAATTCAGTCTGAAAAAATTTCTTTTCTATTTTGGTTTTCCTAACTTACTTTAAGTATTATTCAATATTCAATCACTGAATAAATATAATAATATCTCAAAGTTTATAGAAAACAATATTTCAAAACTGATTACTATATCCAAGCAAGAAATGTTATAAAATTCAGAATATATTTCCTCATTTTCAGAGAAAACACAATTTCCAAAAATAAATTCTTACTTTATTTATATGAAATATATCTACAACTTGTGTGAAAAAAAAAGATTATTTCTCTATTCTCTCTCATTTCAAACATTACAAAATCTACTAATATGAATATTAAAAGATAATACAAGACTTTTCAAATGGGCAGCCATCATCAACAATAGATTGCAAGGAATAAAAAAAAAATATATAAATCTGAATATTTTTTAAAATTCTTTATCAAAAATTGTTCATTTTATTGATAAAATTCAATACTTTTTCAACAAAAAAGTAAAAGCATAATTATGATGAATGTTTTAATTGATACTTAATATTAAATTAAGTGTATTATGATTAGTTCATCTCGATTGTGTTAAAAATTTAAGATGAACAATTCTTTCATTTCTGAAAAATAACTGCAGTAAGTGTTTTGTCTGATAAAATTATTTGAAAATGATAAATAATTTATTTGCAATCTTTGAAATCTTTATACTATGTTTCTCCACATTATGCTATATTCAAAATACAATATCATCCACATGTAAAAATTAAAAGATAAATGTAGTTGTCTCAAAAATTGCATCCAGATTCTAAGCATTATGTAAAAGTGAAATAAATAATCTTCTAAACAAGAAATATGCTGTATATTCAACATTATATGAGAGTTATTCAAAAAATAACTTCAATTTTCATTTGGCACTGGCAGTAGTAACAATAACGATACAAATTTTGGCAACAGTTTAGAGTTAGATGGTATTCATCCAGCAATGGCAGAGTGCAGATTCCTCTCTCTGTTGTCTCCCACAATTGCCATTCAAAATGTGTGCTGCCATTTAAAATCCTGCCAGCTGTGAGATATGTTCAGTCATAAAATTTTTGTTGGTCAAAAACTGTAAAGCTATTGAAATCCATTGTCAACTGTGCAAAGTTTGTGCAGAGAACATATGAGTGAGGCAATAATGCACTATGTTCAAAAATGGACAGACAGATGTCCACAATGAACAGAGAAGCGACTGCTGTTTATGGCAACTGATGAACTTGTACAGAAGATAGTTGAAAATGTTTGACAGAATTGCCAATTCATAAGTTCAGAACTTTCTAGTGAGTTTCTACAATTTTGCACACAGTTCTTCATGAATTAATCATTGATATGGCTGAAATCACAGATGGCAAAGTTCTATAACAATGGAATTCAAAAACTTATAACATGCTATGTAAAGTGTTTAAATCTGGCTGGAGACAATGTTGAAAAATAGTGCAAAAATGTAGTTTTAAGCTGTATACAGTAAAATTCCTATCACTGTACTGATGTTTTTTAATAACCAAATGAAAGTTACTTTCTGGATAACTCTTGTATAATTCAATAGTGTCGAGTTTCAAGTTAAATTATTTTATTTGATAAAAACTCTATTATTAAAAATGTAATAAATAATATTTTATTTTTACTCAGCTCTAATTTAAAAAAACAATTAGTTTTATTTGTATGTGTCAAATCAATTTATTTAACACTAAATTCAAGATAAAAATTTTTGCAAACTTTATAAAACTAACAATTGTGTCGCTATATTAAACTAACTATTGATGTCAGTTTAATCTAGCAACATAACTTCCTTGAAATAACCTATAATGGTATTTTAAAGATAAATACTTACTATTGATTTTTCTGTTAACGGAGCACTAATATCCATCATTACATCTTGATCATATCCTTCACTACTTATTTGATCGACAGGACATTCTTGTAAACTATCATCCAATCCCTCCATGTACTCTTCTTCTTCGTTGGTTTCGCTCGAAGAACCCATATCGTCGGCAAGAATATCCATATGCGGTTTTTCGAGCGGATCCTCCAACGGCAATACAGATTTCCTGATGCCAGAGTTCATTGAGCACGATCCTCTCAACAATTTCCTTACAGAGGAAGCAATGGTATTGATGTTTGAATTATCTTTGGTTTCATTTGTAGTCCTAGCTGTAGTACTAGATAAAATGGCACTTTGTCCTTGACTACATAAGGTGTCACTAGTGGTTGATGGCACATCATAATTGTGATCATCTGAGGGCAGTGGATGACTGGATCCAGGTAATAAAGGATCACTATTTATTTCTATTTCTCGTTTGTCACATTCTATATCCCTTTAAACAGAAAAAAAAATTATGATTTTACTATGATTTCATATGATACTTTAGTAATTAGTAATACTTGTAAGAGTAAAAAAAGTGCAAAACTAACAATTTCTTATCATTTCAAATTATTTATAAAAATAATAATAATAAATTCAACATCAATATTATTTTCACAGAGACAGAAAACTAAAATATCAGTTATATATTTACACAAAAATTTAAGAATTATTATTACTTATAAAAATTAAAGTTTAAAGTTTTAGCTTTTAATTTATAACAAGAATAAATCAACTCCTAAAATTAAAATAATCTTACACAAAGTTGTCATTAACAGTAAATATTTTTTTAAAAATTACATAAATTCATGAAAATATTTGAGAAACAAGATTTTTATATTCTGAATACATAGTGTATATTGCACAGAAAGTGAATTCTCTCTGAGTTTTGTGCAAAAAAAAAAAAGCACAACATGATGTAAACTGTAGCAACATTTAATAAGACTCAATATATAATAATAAAAAAACCAGTAATAAGTTGCATAACTTTCCTGGCAAAAAAGTTAAAATTGTTGCTGAAGGATTGAAGGAAAGTTAAAATTGTTGCTTTTAAAGGAAGCTGAGTTTGATATTCAATTAGTTAAAATTGTGTTTGCCATCATCTGTTACAAGATTTTACTTTAAAAACTTTTTATGTTATTAAGTATTATAAAATGGCAAAAGATTAATTTTGAGGGTTGAAAAGAATTTTATAGAAAATTGTAAATGCTAATAACCAGAAAAATCTTCATTAAGTCCATCACATTTCAGATACAACCCACGACCCTCTATCTCCCTACCCTCTCAACCTTTAATCACCAAAATTTAATAGCATCAATCCCCCTAATACACAAAACTCACTGCAAAATTTTGGAAATTTTTGACAGAAGGCATGGGTGTTATTAAGCTTCAAACAGGGTAAACAGAATTGAGTCCCCCTACACAAACATCCATACATACAGAAAAAAAACCTCAACTTTTTTGCTTTTCTCAAAATTTCAAGGTCTCAATTCCAAAAAGTGTAAAATTCCTGGGAGTCATTTTTTGACCAATTGCTATACTTTCTCTCTGTTATATCTAACAGCAAGGAAAGTAAAAGCATACAACTAAAAATTAATTTATTTGAAAGTTTAATGAATAATATTAATCTTTAAGAATGGATAAAAAATCAAAACTTAAAAAATTTTAGTACTAATATATAAAAGTATATTATAATCAATACATGAAATTTGATCTTTGTAGATCAAATTTATGAAAAACAAAGAAATAATTCTTTCTGTATGTATATGTTAGCTAAAAAATTATTTTCTAATATAATATTTAAATAAAAATTGTACAGGTATGATGTTTACTTAATTTTGGTAGATTATTGAATTATTGAGAATTTTTATTACATCTTTGAATATTAATGTATATCATGTATCATCTAAATCAATAACTCAGTTTTCATTTAGTCACTGAGATGATATTGGTGAGACTGTTTTAAGGAGCAAATATATATTTATTAATGTTTTATAAGCTTCAATAAAGATGAAGAAGATATAAGACAGAACCTAATAAAATGAATTTAAGTATTTTTGCATATTTGTAGTCAGAATTTATAAATTAAATTTTTATTAAAAAATAAGAATTTATAAACCTTTTATTATTCAAGATTCATTTATATTCTATAATCATGATTTGTTAAACTGATATTCATTTTGTATATATTATAATACTAAAACTTTTCCTTGTTCACATAACATGTTATTTAAATTAACAACAAGGAAGAAATTAAGCAATAAAAAAGATATTAATGAAATTAAATATTGACTAATATTTTTAAATGAAACAAAATAAAAATGAGAAATATTACACTGAGTGGCCAAAAAATTAGAGACACCCTCTAATAACGAGTTGGTCCACCTTTATCTCTGATCACAGCCAATATTCTTCTTGGTATGGACTCAAAAAGTTGCTGTTGCCATTGCTGAGGAATGTTGGAACATGCTAACATAATGGCAGCTCTAAGTTGGGTCAGATTGGATGGTGGCATTTCCAAGTTTCCAAGCTTTGAAGTGATCTTTCGATTTTGTCCCACAAATGCTCCATAAGATTGAGGTCAGGTGACTGAGCTGGCCATGGAATCAAAATTGATGTTTCTCAAACTAATTTGAGACCAATTGAGCATGGTGACAAGGTCCACTATCCTGCTGAAAGTGACCATTTCCATCAGGGAACATTACTATCATAAACAAGTATACGTGATCGGCAACGATGTTGAGGTAAGCTGTTCTATTCAGAGGTGTGTTCACAAATATCAATATCAAGGGACCCAGTGCACTCCAGGAAAGCATTCCCACACCATAATTCCACCACCACCAGCCTGAAGAGTTGTCATTTGGCAGGTGGGGTCCATGAATTCATGCTGTTTGCACCATATTCAGATCCTGCCATCTGCCTGATAGAGCAGGAAACGAGATTCATCGGACCAGGCTACTTTTTCCAGTCCTCAAGTGACCAATTTTGTCATTCCTAGACCCACAACAGGAGCCTTTTCCTATTTTTCTGTGATACCAAAGGCACTCTTGATGGTCTCCTACTGCTAAAAATCATCCTTTGCAAAGTGTGTTTTGTTGTGCGTTGGGATATGCTTTGTGATGCGCCTGCATTGAATTCAGCTGTAAATTGTCGTGTTGTTGCCCTTCTGTTGCTGCAGACTATGCGTGCTAATTGCCTTTCACCTCTCTCGTTCACCAGCCTTTTTTGACCAGAATTGTCCTTATCGCTTGAAGTTTTTTCTCAACTACCACTCTCTAAACACCGGAGAGACTGTTGGGCAAAAAAATCCTAAAAGAGTCATCATTTCAGAGATGCTGACAACAGCTCTTCTTGCACTGATGATCATCCCTTCTTAGTCACTTAAATCTTTCATCTTACCCATTTTGACATTAACTTCCATGATAACTAAGTCGTCCAAAGCTGAGCATACCTTATATAAGCAACTCTGCATTGTTACATCACTCTACATCTTTGTCAAACTGATTTACTTTCAAATAAGAGGCATCTCTAATTTTTTGGCCACTAAGTGTATAAACAAAGATAAGATTACAATACCAACTAGAAATATTCATGATGTTGACTAAATCTAGAAAAGAATCAAACTTTTATTAAACATGTAGTTTTTTAATAAGTAAAATACCAAAAAGTTAGTCTACATAATTTTCAATTATAAAAATTGGTAAGATAGATTACCAACACAAAAAATTTAACTATCTTTCAAGTTCATTATTAAATGTTTTGTTTTCCTATTTTCTCTCATCAAAAATGGATGAAAGATGACAAAAAAGTTAATAACTTTAACAAATTAAAACAGTACAAATACGTTTCTAGATTTTATATATTTTTCAAAGTAGATTAATCCTCTATGATTGTATCATCTGTTTTGGGAGCACTTACACAACTATCTATTTATCCATTAAAATACTCATTTAATTTCTTTTAGCTGTTCTGTGTACATTTTAAAATTTTCAAGTACAGTTTTATTCATATAACAAGTAAAATGGCAAAGCCATATTTGAGACAAGACTATGTCTCAGAGACTCACTACTAAGTGGAATCACTTTGACGTTCAAGCAGGTCTTGTTCTCATTCTCCAATCTTCTTCGGTATCACTGGTTTTGAGTGCAATCATTCAGACTTCGCTAGCCATGTCCATGAGGTTGACCACGATGCATTTTCAATGAAATTAACCTATCTATGTAGAAATTTCTTTCTGTTGTGTTTCGGCCCAGGTTGAATTTTTGTCAATGACTAACGAAAATTTTCAATTTTTGAAAAAAATAATCGTGGCTATTGTATTGTCTAAAATTATTTTTTTATTTTGCACAAACAATATACAGTTTAACCTGATTATAATGTCATCGGATGTAACGACAACCCTAGTATAATGTCTTTAGAAGCGTGGCTAGAATCTGTACGTGACATGTCCTACCTTGTCCATGAAGTCCGTGTCTTTTGTTCTGCCAGTAAAAATTGAGAAATGACCCAGACAAATAATTTACTTAATTTGGATTGGCTACATGATATTTACAATAATGTCGAGATATAATACAAATCCAAGATCAGCTGTCAACTCAAAAGGCTAATTAACGTGAAGTGAAAAGATGCCTCTCCTACCTTGTCCATGATGTCCACATTGACCTTGACCACGTGCTCTGCATCTTTTGTTCTGTCAGTAAAAATTAACTGAGAAATTGATCATTTTTTACTTAATTTGTATTGGCTATGCGATATTTACTAAAGGTGCCCCAATTAATCGGTAAGTAATCGGTAATCGGCCGTATTGGCCACTTAGCCGATTAATCGGTATCGGCCATTCCCCCCGATTAATCGGTTTCGATAATCGGCCAATTTTACATTTTGGTATTTTTGTTAGAATGTTACGTACAATGCTAGTAATAAAAACTAATAAATTTCTGTTATATATTTATTATTTATTACATGACAATCTGAATATTAAAAAAATTTTACTAATCAAATTATTCCTTTCATCAATACATATTATAAGTATAACATAACGTATAATATAAAGTTTAAACTTTACATAAGAAAAAGTATTGAATAGGTTAAGAAGAAAAATTAAATTTTTATTTGTTTCATAAGTTTAAAGTTTAAATACAAAACAAATATAAAACAAATAAAAATTTAATATTTAAACTGTAAAACCCTTAAATTACAATTTAAGGGTTTTACAGTTTGTTTTTACAATGCAAAAACATGAGAATTTCATCATTTTCAGGGCATAACCTATTTTTTGCCGGCTCATAAATGTTACCTTCAGTGCTGAAAATTTTTTCACTTTCAATGGAAGATGCTGAGGCACTTAAATATTTCATAGCTATTTTGCTCAAATTAGGGATAAATGTAAATATGTTTCTAATTCTTGATCGAAACGTTTGTTCGTCTCTTTCTTTTTTTTTTTCTTTCTTTTTAAAAACATGCTATTCTTCATTCTTTCGTTTACCAGAAGCTAATTCATCAAATAAATCAGAAAAACTTAGAAATTCACCTCCATCTTGATCACCTCCAGAAGTAGAAGCTTCAGAATTTAATTCTTATTGAGATTTCCTCTAGCATATCCTCTTTTTGAAATTTCATTTTGAATCTAATAAAAATGACAAGCATAAAGACTTGTTTTCTATATATGCTGAAAATTTTTTTTTATTGGATTTTCTAGTTCTTCTGTTGTGGTATTAATGCCACTAAAGGAACTACTGATCTTTGCTTTTGATAAGAATAATTTCAGAGTCTCTATTGTGGGAATTATTGAAGATGAAGTGGCTTCTCGTTTGCTGGCTTTCCACAGTAATTTCTTTGAATGGTTTTACAAGTAGAACAATTTTTTCAACGAGAGACCACTGATATGGGCTCAACGTAGGAATTTTATTATCTATAGCATATGTGACAAGGGCCTTTTGCTGTTCCAACATGTAGTATGTAGAATTCCAGCGAGTAGGAACATCTTGAATTAATTTGTGTTTCTGCAAACCTAACTTTTCTTGCAAATCTTCCAATTTGATTACAGCTACAGCAGAATGATTAAAATGTGTGACAATATTTCTATTAACTGTGATTATAGTTTTCACATCTTGTTTAGAAAATATGCATTCGTTTAGTGTCAGCTGCAGCGTATGTATAAAGCATGATAATGCTTCTAAGTTGCAATTCCTAATTCCAGCTACCAGATTTGCTGCAGAATCTCTTAGTACTAAGAATATCTTATCACTTGTCAACTTATACTGTTCAAGAACAATTTTTAACTGTTCACTGATTCGTGTAGCTGTGTGGGAACCTTCAAAGGAAACAATTTGCAAAACAGCTCTTTCCTGCTGAAAATCATCCTTCAACCAGTGGGCTGTTACACTTAAAAAAGGAGAATTGTTTGTAGTTGCTGTCCAAATATCAGCGGTTAAAGAAATATATTTTGTTTCTGTTAAACACAGAAACACTTCAGCTTTTTAAACAATGTCGAAGTTTCCATGCGTCAACAATTAAGTGTTGAGATTTATTTTAGAAACAAAGGAAGAGATTGTTGATTTGGCGAGGATATTCGATCGTCTCTTGTTTACCTGACCCGAGGGAGATGGAAATACCAGGTGGAGAAAAATGGGTTTTTTCCACATTATAATTAACTGTATAATTAACTCCAGGATCTCACACTATTAATTAATGCTATAAATTATTAACACTAATCGGCCGATTAATCAGTGATCGGTAATCGGCCATTTTGCTTATCGGTGCATCCTTAATATTTACAACAGTGTCAAGATATAATATAAATCCAAGATCGGCACGGTTGTCAAATCAAAAGGTTAACTAAATGAAGTAAAAAGATGTCTCTCCTCGTTAGAATTTAGGAGCAAAGTGAGGTCAAAAGGCAAAGGGCAAAGGTCATGCAGTGGCACCCTCTGCCCTACACATGAAATTTTTATCGGTTCCACAATTTTATCATACTAGATAATGTTAAAAAAAAACCACTTGTAACGACATAAAACCGTTTTAATGTCATATTTGAAGAACTCCCAAATTTGCAAAATTAGATTACAAATTTTATTTGTATTTTATTTGTATTTACGTGTTCATTACTAAGGTCAGGGTTCACTTCTTAGAATTACTGTGGATGGTACTCTCCTCTACCTGACTTCGGTGGGGTGAGGTGGCTGTTTTGCCTATTTGTAGAATAGGGTCGCCATTTTGTATTTTATTTTGACTTGATTCTCGGTCCCCTGATTATCTACAAGTCTGGATTTTTTTATGCGCAAATGATTTGGGCACCTAATACTCTGTGCCAAATATCAACTCTCGACATGTACTCCTTCATACCTCTATGCTGATAAGAAAATCGGGCAGTAAGATTTTATAAACAAGACATAGACTTGTCAACAAATATGCATCAATCTAATTCAATTAATAATGCCAAACTCCAAACTGCCAAATTGCTTATTGAGCTATAATCATGTTATACTGTATCTAAATTATTAATTAATTAAAAGTTATTAATTAATTAATAACTTTTAATTAAATTTGCTCTGGAAGTAAAGATGGACAGAGGTCTGAATAGTATAATTGGAAATGCAGCTGCATGATGAGCAAGAACTTGGGGCCAATTTTTCTTTGAAAATATTCTAAATTTATTTTTAGATGGTGACCCAATTTCCTACCTAACGACAAATTACTGCATGTCTAATCATTAAATTAATCTTATTATGGCTTGATAAATAATCTGGCAGTTCATTTGGCATGTTTTTATTTATAAAAATGTTTTATTTAAAAATAGATTTAAGAAGATTACAGATTATTTCCAATCATAAAACACAATTTTACACATTGTTTATCAGGAGATCATCTAATGTTGCATTTTATGACACAATAATTTCATTTCCAGGTTGACTACAAGAATATTTTATTATTAAAAATACATTTATAAATAATAAAATGCACTCTTACTAATCTGAATTAATTATTTTATGGAGTTGTTCAGATTAGTGAATACAGTAGAGCCTCGAAAACTCGGCCTAATGTGGACCGAAGGGTGGCCGAGTTTGTGAAAATGCCGGGTTATCGGGAATGGGGTTAAAAAAAAATAAGTACGAGTGTTTCCTCAGAAAATACTGTACTGTACTTGTATGTATTGNTTCTCAAAACTGGCCTGTTGTATTCTGTCAGATCGTATGTATGTTTAAAATTTATTTTTCATAATAATAAGAAAAAGCCTCCTGTATTGTTTGTAAAATAGCAGGAATAAGCCAATTTGGAGATTCTATATTCAAAGCTTAATTTTTATTATTTTCTTTTGTGGTATTCTTTGAAGCACATAACAATTCTCCAGAAGAATTTCCAGATACGAACTTTTTAGATGTTCGGAGTGAGCTATTTACTTGTAAGCAAATGTGTTAAAAGCTGAAAGCTTTGCCTTTTCTAGCGAATTCACATTGAATAATGTATGTTTAATAGATAAAATTTTAAACAGTTTTTTAAGAGAACAGAAAAGGAAGAAGTGGTCATAAACAATTGTTTTTAATAATTAATATAAACACTAAAATAGGGTGGTTGAGATTACGAAATGATCTCAATTTATTCGTTAAATTTAGTAAATATTTATCGGATTTATTAAATTCATTTATATATTCACTAGGTTATCGTATAAAATATAAAAATTTCTTACTTATTTCGGTTAAAAAATTACATTTTTACTTGAAAGGATTTCACGTAAAAGGTTCATCTTTTAAATTCAGTATTATAATTGTTAGGATTTTCCTTTTACTAACAAAACTTCTTAGTTACATAAGTCTGAGTTTATGCCTTTTTTTATATCGCACAAAACTCCAAATTACTCTAATGTCACTTGAAGAAACGTGTAAATTATTGAAATCTGAATTGAAGCTGCAGCTTTTGACAAGTGCCGGCATAATTGTTTCCAAACTTTCAAACATTTTTAAAGTTCAGTAACTTCAAACTATCGCACTTGGTCATACAATCCAAACACGAAACAGAAGAAAACTTTCCAAATTTGAAGCACATTTACGACTATTTCCTTGCCACACACCAAGTGGCATTCGACGTTCGTTGTCAAAATTGTGGCTACGAAACAAAAAACTTTCCTATTACTTTGTTTAAGGAAGAATGGATCTTCTGAGGTACATACTGAGGTGCGTCGTACTTGAACGCAGAACCCCCCCCCCCACCTCTAGAATGGATGTTGAATCAACAATGAAGTTCCGTATCGATGCTTTTTACGCGTTCAGACCACTCGACGTGTGATTTTTTTTTCTGTTGGAGTATGTAAAGAACACGGTTTATGTGCCACCATTATTCACGTCATTGGCAAAGCCCCGGGACCTCATTACAACTGCAATTACGAATATAAAAAAAATATTGAATAATCTAATTGAGAAATGTAACAATTGCACATTACGTATATTGTTTACATTACATTTATATTTAAAAGAAATATATCCCGAAAACTTTTAAATTTTGATGGCACCATCTGTTATCATATTGTATTTAAAAACTTGTTATATTTTTAACTATTATAAAATGGCAAAAAGCTTAATTTTGAGGTTAGGGATGAGTTTTATAAAAAAAAAAATTGTTAATGGTAATAAGGAGTAAAATCATCATTAAGTCCAACCCTACAGGAGATACACATGACTCCCTTTATCTTCCCACCTCCTTGACCTTTAATCTCCAAAATTTAATAGCATTGATCCCCTAATAAACAAACCTCCCTGCAAAATTTCAGAAATTTTCGACAAAAAGCACAGGAGTTATTAAGCTTCAAACAGGGTGAAAAAATACATGCTAACACCCATACCTACAAAATTACACCCAAATTTTTTTGCATTTCTTGACATTTCAAGGTGTCCTAAGTCCAAAAATGTAAAAAATCTGAGGGGGAGTCATTTTTTGCCATATTGCCATTCTTTCCCTCCGTATAACAGCCAGAAAAGTTAAAATTGTTTAGCAAGTCATTTTAATTTTAATCTTAATGTGAGCTAAACACATACATGAACTTACAAAATCTGAATGTATTCTAAACCTAATAAATTTTATCAAGAAATGTGTATCATATATTTAAAACTTTCACCTTATAAATAAATATAAAATTTTATATTTTATATATAATCAAAGTTAAACTTGAAACAATAACAGCAATTTTAATTTGATTACATATCAAACTAGAATATTTAAAATATAGTGAACAGCGAAACAAAAAATTTAATGATTTGTAATTTACTAGAGAGATTAGTTTGACACAAATCATTTTATATACAAAGATATAAAAATACATGATAACTCGTATTAAACATAAATAAAATATGCAAAACTGTTTATCAGATAGATATAGTTATCAGATAAGAAAAAAATTGCATCTTAATTTTCAATTAGTCATATCATAAAAGTAAAGATAAGTCAGAAGGAATGATGTCATTATCACGGATATCATATTATAGCATATGTTAATGAAGAATGTATTATGTTCAAAATGTCTGCATGTGTTTTGTCGTCATTCTTTTTTGTATTCATTTTTGTTAATAGTTCAAGGAACTTTTTTAATAGTGTTATCAAAAAAAAAAAAAAAATTAAATTACATTACATAAAATGTTAAAAATGTTTATATTCAAATATATGTTGTTACTATAAATTCAAATTTTCAATAAACTTACATTACGAAACACAGATGTAATTAAATACTTGTAATTAATTTCAGTTTAACGAAAGTGTAATCATTTTTGTTTAAAACTTACTTGCTATTTTCGATCCTATTTAATTGACTTTGACAGACGTTCTCCTCAATAATCCTGCACGAAGGAAGGGCAGAGGAAATGTTACATGCGCACGACACTGGACCACAGGAACTAAGTGTTGATGTGTCTTTAGTGGAAGATGATGTGGAAGGCTTAGCAAAAGGAGAACACGAAAGAATGGCACAATTGAATTCATTTGCTTTTGTTTCAAATGTATTTGTTGAATTTTCTGTGTTTACAGACTCTAATTCCTGCAAAAGTTTTATATTTTATTACATTAAAATCAATGATAATAAATCAATAACAACTTTCCTTATTGTAACATATACTTAAATTATTTATGTTTATAAAATATCTAAACTACAAAAATACTACGTAATAAGAAAATTTCCAAAATTAAATAAAATCTGAATATATACAGACAGATGTAGACATTGAATATTATTCTTTGCTTAAAATGTTTTTACCAATCTTAAATAACTGTTCCTGCTATTGATCATTAATAACTACACTCTTAATATTAAAAAAAAACAAACCTATCTAAACTACAAAAATTTGAATGTTAAAAAAATTTTTTATGCACTATCGGTTAATAAATCAAATAATTAAAAGTACAGAAAAAAAATAAACATTTTAAAAATCTTTAAAATAAACTTCTTGTTTTTATAAACAGAATTTGTATTTTAAAGTTTATTGAATGTTTATAAATATACTTAAAATGTTTTAAAAGTATTTTAAAGCAAAAAAAATAAAATTAGCATTTATAGCTTACAATATTCAATCATTACTTTAAGATTATTTAGTTTAAATTTCATTTCTCTATAAATATGTGCATATTTTTTAGTTAAAAAAAAGCATGAGTTACATAGAAAGACATTAACATTTGTTTTATATATATATATGCTTGCACATACATAAATAAATAAATTTACTTAATGTTAAATCTATATAAAATAATTTTTGATAAATTAATAAATATTTGAGCAACTAGGTAATCTCTAAACATCAAAAACATTACATTTATATGGAAGTAGAAAAAAATGCAAGCTTCCATTTAAAATTAAGGTTATATTGTTCCTGTTTTTCCTTGTAAATACTTAATTTTAGATAAATATTCACAAAGAAGAGAAATAAAAAAATAAAAAATGAAAAATCTAATTTTAAAAATTTAAATATTGTGAAAGTAAAGATTATTAATTAATGAAGTTATATCATCGACTGAGATTAATATTCTAAACAAGTCTGTCTATAAAAAAATTGTAATTGAATAATGACAAAAAAATGGAAAAATGGACCAAAAAAAATTAATAATAATAATAATAATAATAATAAAAGTATAATTTTTGCTAATATTTTTTTAATATTTATTTTTCGATCAAAACGAATATCGGAACGTATATTTTATTTATTTACTATTTCTCAGTTCAAAGTTCTAATCGAATTTATTCTCAACACTTACCGATATAATTGTAAAAATTGTAAATTTTGATTTTGAAACGACAAACACCGACTGAAAAATAGGGATCGAGGAGAGAAGAAAAAAAGGAAATTAAAACCGGGATGGAAATGCGACCTTTGTTTGACGAGATCCCAACCAGACTAAAGTCAAACAAACAAAGCGAAACGAACGTGTCCCGCCGTTGCCAAGGGTAACAATCCGCAGACAAACAAAACTCGGACCTCACCCAAACACAGTCCAGTGAACACACACTTGGAACACTCCACCTGTTTCTCACTACACAGCAGGAAGCACTCGAACGGCCGCGCCCCGACATTTCGCCTCCTTCTCGAGAACCCCTCCTAAACTTTCCAGATTGAGAAAACACATTAAAATCGTTAATTAAAGTACCCATAAACGGAGAAAAATTCTGGAAAAAACACAGCTTTCTCGTCGAAGATACGAGTCAACTTCAAACAGAAAATTTCGGTCGAATTGTTAAATACTAAACGTCCTCCTCCTAAAACATAGCATTATAAAGCCTATTGTTAGTTGCGGCGGGCGAACACAGCCGAGCTTTTCATACGATGTTAGGAGCGTTAAAGCGACGAACACGTGGCTAAACACACA
This sequence comes from Centruroides sculpturatus, assembly GCF_000671375.1. Taxonomy (NCBI): domain Eukaryota; kingdom Metazoa; phylum Arthropoda; class Arachnida; order Scorpiones; family Buthidae; genus Centruroides; species Centruroides sculpturatus. The sequence goes on along the minus strand of NW_019385687.1, from coordinate 95,346 downwards.
CAAAAAAAGTCGATTTTAATTATGGAGAAAGATACGTCACTCCGTTTTCACTTCTTTAAAAAACACATAAACGTGTGAATAACTCTCTCTTTTTATACTTGACCCCTTTGTAAAGTTTAAAATCCGGTGATTACGATATTAAAAATTAACTGTGACGAATGGATCGTGCGTTAAGTAAACTTTCGACAGGTAAAACCCTCCCAACGTAACCTTAATTATTAACATTTATAATTGCAGATAAAACTATTTTTAGATGCATATAAAATAACCCTTGGGGAATGTTTAACTTATATCTATTTGATAAATATTTAAAACTAAACGTTTAGGCGATCGATTCGTACATAAGAATCAATCAATTTCTAATCGCTCTAAAATTTCGCTCGATCGACATCATCGATCAGTAAGAGAATTGGATCGTGTTATTTACATCAATACCAAATCGAAACGAGAATATTTATAGCAACGATTTTAAACTATTTAATCATTTAATCTTAAGTAATTTAACTAATGTTTTTTTAAAACTAATTTATAATCTGGAGACCGACTTCGAAAGTACATCCCGAGGCTAAGACAACCAGAAAAATCAGGAAGTGATCGAAGATAGTGGTAGCCTCTACTAAAAGAAACTCCTCCCCTTCTACGTAAGTTAATTTCTAGAATACTTAATAAATTGTTTACTAAAAAAAAAAGGAAAAAAAAACTGATACAAAACCGAAAACTCTTAACAAAAGCGCGCGAGAGAAGAAGAAAATCCATTCTTTAATACGAAGCGATTACGTAATTTCTCGAGCACACAGCACGTGCAAATCTATCACCCTCCCGACGACACGTGACCGACGAGGGCGTGGCGGACATTGAGCTAGAAACTCGATCTACAAAATCGTGTTTCTCCTCACCGAAACGACACGCTACCCATACGATAACGACGATAATCGTACACGAATTCCGTCACTAACATCGCTCGAAAGAACAAAAGAAAATAATAATAATAATAAAAAACAAAAAATGTATCCCCTGGAAGCCCTCTTAATTTAGAATAAGTTCAAGGTCACTTTGTAAAAATCCAAAAAAGGACTACGCCCAGTTTTTTTATATATATAAATGTATATGTGTGTGTTTTAATTTTATGTAACTACGAAATCGGAAAAGAGAATGTTCTCACGCTTTTTTTTTATCATTCACCCAGACCCATTAAAGCCCGGACATGTAAAAATCGAACAGAAGTGCATTCACTATTGAGAAGAGCGAAGAAGGAAGTGACGAAAACGGACCAACAAATGGTAGACAGATGTCATTCCAGGTCTATCCGTCCCGCTACAGCACTATTTTCTATTCTAAACGGTAGTAGGTCAAGCATTATGAGCGCTCCCCTACACACACATAAAAAAAAAATTATTACAAGTGGAAGGTTGCACAACTTACCTTATCCGCGTCAATCCGGTTTTCCACTTCGGAACTTACAACTTGTTTCGAATTTTCGGATCCTTCGAAATCGACCACATTGTTATTGTTTTCGCTAGCATTTGGCTGACAGTTTCCAGCATTGGCTGGACAGTTGTTCCCGCAGGACATTGGAAGCCGTCGATGGAATTTTGATTCTTTACGGCTGCGGGACTACTCGGTTTCCATCTGTTCAATAATAATAAAAAAAAGACAAAAGAATCAGATATTTGTGCCCAATTTTTTTTTCTTTAATAACAATCGAGTCCTCGATAAGTTTCGAAATACTTAAGCTTTCGACTGAAAAAAAAATCGCATTTATAACATAAAAAACTGTTTAAAATTTAATTATAATTACTTAATATTGCGCTGTAAACTGCACAAAATATTTTATAAGAGTTCCTTGCCGGTTACATAAAAATGTTGCACTTAAACCCATTCTAGCAACGTTAACACAATTAAAAATTTTATTTTATGTTAAATTATTAAAAGAAAAAGGATATGAAATTATTTCTGTACTATTTTCCGAGAAATATCATTATCACTTTAGAAATATTTAATTCTCAAATTTTCACTTCTACAAATTATCGAATTTCAATCTCTTTTTTTTCCTATTTTGTTAACATCTAAGACCTACATTTCAAGTGAAGTTACGAAATAATTAAAAAACACGTAATTATTATTATTTTTTTAATTTATTAAATAACTTTTTAATGCCACCCTTTGCCTATTCTTCAAGTAATATATAGAAAAATTGAAAGTTGTCTTTAGAATAATAATTCTTTTCGCTTAGAATGCAAACAGCTCAACAGAATATTAATATAGTATATATAATAATAAAATGTACGTAAATTATAGGGACAAAATATAGATTTATGGACGTTAAGAAGAATAACTTTCGAACTACCATTTAAATGCATTAAACTGACGTGTTAAAGCATGGTGTTTTATATAATATATGAAAAGCCAAAGATTATACAAGAATTTTAGTATTCTTGCAATGTAATTCGGATCTTAAAGAGTGTATTTTGTCATATCGACCATCCAACAGTCAATCCACTAGCACGTAAGACTATATATAACATAATAATGCTGTGTCGAACAATAGGTAAGCGGCCTAAATCCTCGGCACGTGTGTCAATCATTCTAAAAAGATTCGAAATATAGCGATACGTCCGTATATATACTGTAAAATTTTCTTGGGGTTGTTGTTCGCGCGCGTGTGGATAACTGTGTGTTCTGTGCGACACAGACAAACATACACAACCACACGCGCGCACAATTTGTATACAAGAAAAGTGCAAATAAAAATTCTCTTTAACGTGTTTAAAAATTATATATCAATTAAATTGCAGGAAGTAAAATATCTTATTTAATAAATAAAAGAGAAACAATACATTACATAGAAATTACTTAGCATCAACTTATTAAAAGTTAAGCCAAACCTGAACAGTAATATTTGAAGCCAACCGAATTTAATTTCGTCAATTTTGAATTTAAAAACAGAGAAAGTTAATATTTTATGACTTCCCAATGATTTGATCAGAAAAGTCATCGTAAAAACTTTCATTTCTACTAATTTAATATTCGGCAACTGATCTAAATATAACATGAAGGGAAAATTACTCGACTTTGGCATACAAATCAATGTGGCTGGGCAGAAAGAATCGATCTATAAAATATATGAATGTCAAAAAACCGAATTCAAAGTTTAATGAAATGGCAGAATTATGAGAAAATCGAATACCAATAAAAAGCAATGACAATTTTTTACTACTTTTATTCCTATTTTTAATCATTTAAATAAATATTTTACATATTTTGTCCATACGTTTTTCATTTTTCCTAAGGAAGTAAAGAAATTTCTTGATCTGTTCTACATTGATCTATCCAAAATAACTGAACGGGTAATAAATATTTCTTTTTTATGTTACATTTCTTTGACATTAACTTTAAAATTTTCAGTAGACCTATTATTATATTATATCATCAAAATCAATACAGGCAAATATATCAGATTATCAATCATAACAGTGAACTGTTATAAATGATAACTTGGAATAAAAGTTGGAGGGGAGTTAACTTCCTAGCAAATTTTCCTATTAAAAAAGTTAAATCTGAAAAACCCATTCTTTAGCATTTTTGTTAATAACACTCATAAAATTACAGATATTTTTGAGGATTAACCACTAAATTTGGTCCTCTGATCTTTGCTAAGCTGATGGAACAGTGTATTGTTTATCATAGATTACATAATATATTCTCTACATTTTTCTACATTTCAGTTCCATCTTATTAATGATATATCTGTAAATTTTTTTTTCTATTTATAAAAGATGTGATGATAATGCAATTGCATATAACATAACTTTCTTTGAGAGAATATAAACAGTAAACTTTCCACTTCTATCAGACACTGAATGTAAAAAAATATACAAAACACTGGTAGTATCAAATGAACTCAACAATAAGAAATCTTTACGCTTTCTATAATTAGTACTGTATCTCTATATCCTATGGAGAAGCTTCTTTCACAAGCACTGTTGGGGTCACTCCAGATAAAATGTATTAATACCAAACTGTTATCAAGTCTGTTATTTTTAGATTCTTGTGTAGAAAAATAAAAATTATATACTGCATATAAAGATCAACTTGTTAACACTTGATAGTTGTATTTCAGTTGTTTTTAATTTCTCCAAATAAAAATATCCCTATAAGAAACAGGCATCAATGAAACCAACAGGAGAAATTTTGAACTTTGAAGGATAAGTTTCAAAATATTATTTTTGTAAGTAATAGATATATTATATCAATGGTGCAGTTTTCTTTATATTCTTTTAAAAGGTCAATTTTTCAAAGAAATTATTTCCTCAAAAAATTGATGAAACTTCATGGGTTAATTCCACAGAAATAACCGTCGTTTTTTTGCCTGGACCGCATTTAATCAGAGACAAAAGCTTATCTTTGTATTCTTTATTTACTTATTTACTATGCATTTTGGGTGCAATATTTTTAAGTAGCTTGCATCCCTCTTCAGGTTTCTATAAATTGGTAAATTTGATTATTACATTTGTTATTATGGTAAATTACAACAATTTTGGATATATTTGCACAATAGTTAACTAACCTGTTTTATGTTTAGACATACACCTGCCCAGATGTTGTGTCCCCTAAGGCATTTTTAGACTGTTTTCCCTTCTTTTTGTTTTCTTTTCCTTTAGCTCCACCCATTTCCTCCCACACGTTGTCAACTTCCATTCCATCATTTAGGTTTATGGTTTTGTTTTTATTAACAATTTCGAAGTGCTCTTTGAATTTTCATAGATAACTGTCTTTTTCTCTATGGATTATTTTTACACTTTTTTCATTGATTGTGCATCCAAATTCCCTACAGTGATTTGTCCATGGTGACTGGTTGTAATTAAGTCTAATTGCTGCTTTATGTTCTTTTATTCTGGTACAGAGTACTTTTATTTATTCCTGTTTCACCAATGTATATCGCTGGTTTCTTACATGTACAGTACATTTTATTTCATATAGTACTCCTGTTTGGTTTAGTATTTCGTTATTTTCAATCTTATTGGTGTTGATGTTGTTTTTAATTTTATTTTTTAAGTTGGCTGCTAACTGTTTTCAGTAAGCATGGTGTTACACAGGAAATAATTTCTTTGAAAAATTGACCTTTTAAAAGAATATTATTTTTCTTTGTCAACACACAAACAAAAGAATTATTATTAAACATATACATTAAATCAATACTATGAACAATATAACATTTAAAGCCAGAATATTAATATCATATAGGAAAAAAAATATCTTTCAAATAACATTAGACCTCAATTTTTCCTTTTTTTTTTAATTTTTTGAAAAATAAATATAAAGGATATAATGCAAACTTCATAAATTTTAGTCAATTCTAACTTCTTGCATTCTAAAATAAAATATCAACTTTAATAACAAATTTCTAACAGTAAATGCTACAATAGAGTTTGATATACAAAACACATATTATACAATAGCCAATTAATATCAACTTTATACATACTTTCTGAAGAATGTCTATGATAAAATTTTACAAAGAAATTTCCAAGAATAACAATGAATTATATTTTACTTTCTCAGTTTTCCTAAAACTGTCGTCATTTCGTTCTTGATATTTTTAAGCTACATGCAAGTTCAATATCCTTTTTTTTTTTACAAAAATGTTATTAATGACTTTGCAAAAACACAAATATTGGAAACATCAATTGTTGTTCTCTATTTTCAGTGCTTAAACTCAAATCATTGTAAAACAATTATCAAGTGAGAAAGTCATGCTGCTGATTACTGGAAATCAGTCTATTAATCTGCCAATGTAAACTGCTATAACTCAAATAATTTCAAATGATGATAACCAATGGCTTTATTATTATGCATGTTATTTAATAAGTTGCATTTATATTACTTTTTTTAAACCCTAATCATAATTCAAAATTATACTGAGCATCTTGAGTTTTCTTCTTACTATTAATTTTATTCTTTATTTGATTATGTTTTTCAAACAGAATAAAAATGATTATAGATGATAATAGATTTAAAAACCATTCTAACAAACCTACAAGCAAGTATACTGTATACTGCAATATGTTCAGTTATCAACTAAGTACAGTATCTTATAATTAGAGCTAGGACATCTCAGCATTAAAAATCATAAATTATGTGGTTTTTTAGTCCTTAAATGTCCTAGCTTTACTTTTAATATATACTTGCATATACTACTATGCATATGTAGCTAGAACTATTTCTAAGACTAACAGCACAAAACCTTTCTCACTAATTTCTAGCCTTATTAACTGGAGTACAAACGTTTTCGGCCTTCTTAATAGGCCTTCCTCGGGTACACTCGAGTACACTCGGGTACACTCGAGAGTGTACCCGAGGAAGGCCTATTAAGAAGGCCGAAAACGTTTGTACTCCAGTTAATAAGGCTAGAAATTAGTGAGAAAGGTTTTGTGCTGTTAGTCTTACTTGCATATAGGTTTATTATTCTAATATTTTTGTAAAGTTTAAATTTAGTAATATTTTGTTGAAAATTTACACACAGATATCGTTAATACAAATATTTAATATATATTCTCTCAACATTGTAACTGTTAAACACATCAATCAAATGAGCAATATTACAAAATAATTTAATTAAAAATAAAATTCACAAAAAATTAAGATTATTTCTAATTTTTCAATTAAAATCACCTTTAAATAGAGCTACTATAAATAATGTTTTCTGCAGAAATGATTCTTTTTTGCTTAAAAGATGTCCAAATGTTCTTCAAACAGAATAAAAATGATTATAGTTTTTAAATCATTCTTAAATAACTTTATGCACAGCTAAAAGACAATACAATATAGTAAATACAACTTAGATCAGTCTATCATGATGGGCAAATGACAATTTATTTACTATTGTTTCAAACACATTACATGAAATACAAAATTACAATTGAAATAAAAATGAATCTGGAAATAAAAATGCAAGTTAGAAGAGCATTGACACTAGAGTTTCAAGTGATACAAGATGTTCCATCTCAGTAATCAAGTCCAGCTGTAGAATCCAGATAGATTTATTTATTTTGACGCTAAAGTAATTCAATAATTAATCTAATGTGCCAGTGTCTTGATATCATAAGAATTACAAATAAATGTACCAGTTTATTAAATTCTTACATCTGATGAGATACAATTCATTTTAGTAACTAAATGTTTCTGTATTTATTAGTATGCAGCAATTCAGAATTATTAATACATAACTTCCTCAACTGAACTCAGATATACAATTGTACAATTCTTAGCATGTAAAACCATTCAGTGTGTCTTTATTTTCCTTGCAATAACATGTAAATTAGTATAATATTCGATATTAATGTTCCTGAATTATAATTTTACATATTTCTTGCTACATAAGTACAAACAATTATATTTCAAGTAAAATGGTATAAATGGAATTACTACAATTTAATATCATTTTGTATAAATTGATAACGCATGTTGCGGCCAAAGAAATTTTTACACAAGTTTGTAGTATCGGTTTAAAACAAAACAGTAAATCAAAACAATAGCCGTTCCCATAGAAACATTTTGGCCATGAAAGGAAGACACACCTTTATCAATACACAGTCCAAATAATTATGGTTAAATAGGGAAATGTACAAGTGCAAAGTCATTCACATACCATATCTAATGTAAACACATCATTTAATTATAAAACCTAAAATTTGTGTACTTTGTCAATGAATTTCTTCATTATGTATATAATTATCATTCTGTAACGAAATTTCCTTCTTTAAACCTAGTCAATTACTATTCTTATTGAACAAAGTACCTTTATATATGGATGATTAAAAAATCAGTTTTATACAAAATAAAACTTCTTTACTACATAGATTTCTTAGTTTGTCAGTTATCAGATATTTGTTGTCATTGCATAACAAAAATCCAGATGAAAATAGTTTTAAAAGTCCAAAACATCCTCTGAATTAAATAAGTCTTAAATCAGAAAATTAATATTTAAGCTTCAAATATTTAAGCTCTATAAGCTTCAAATTCCAAATAAATCATCTTTTAAATATCTTTTACATAACTTTTCATACTTTACATTTTCATCTTTTAAATAACTTTAATGTTTCTTCATTCAAAAGTTCATTTGACTTAAATTAACAAAGATGAATTAAAAAATAGTTCTATTCAATAAATACATGCATAACTTACATACATATAATAATAATGAATAAGATAATCAGCAAACAAATTACAAAGATTTTTTTTGTACTAAGATTGTGACTTTTTTTTTTGCTAAAAATGTAACAATAATGTTAAAAATCTTCTACATGGAAATAATAATAAAAAGTTCAGAATTATTATTAAAAGAAGATTATGTAAATAATGTAAACTGTACTTACTAAACTTGGATATATCAAAAAATAAAAATAATTAAAGTATAATCTAGCTACCAAAATGTCAGTTTTCTATACACTGCTGGCCAAGTAAAATGCAACACCATGATGGACTACAGATATTGAAACATCCTTCATGGTGTTGCATTTTGCCTGGCCAGCAGTGTATTTTAAAGAATCTTCATGTTCCATCATCAGATATATCTAAAATTTAATGAAGTCAGAAGATTTTGAAAAAATGTTCATATTAAAATTTTGAACCAGGACTGCTATAATTGGTTTAATTGTTTAAATTTGAGTTTAAAGGTCTTAATTCTTTCAAAATAATCAATTCTGGACAAATTTTCTATGGAAATAGTGTTGATATTGTATATACCTCTGTTACTTGTATACATTCTGATAATCTGTTTCCAAAAAGAAGCACTACTTTTAAAATACTAATTGGAGAATAGAGTAAAATAAAATTCACGGAATAAGTTTTCAAAGAATTTATAACTAATATGAAGCTATAAAAAAAACTGCAACATCCAAGCAGTAAAAGTATTTCAAGGATGAATAATCATTAAAATAAAAATGTTATTTTAATGATTATCCATCCTTGAAATATTTTTAAAAGCAGATTAAAAACCATATTATTGATAAATAGAAAAAATAAATATGTAACTTGTTTCTATGGAAATCTTTGTCACTTAAAGATTTTATCAGAAATGATGAAAATTCTAATAGAATGATTAATTCACATAACATTGCACATGGTAATGCTTTCTATTCCAATATTCTTAACCAAATTTTGCGATGATTAACCTCTCCACTGTCTAACTTTGTTTCATATGACATTTTTGTTTCTAGAATATTTTTTGATTTCCAATCAAACAGGCAATTTACTAAGTGGAAATCACCATCATCACTATAAGGCATGAAGTACCTCCAGGAAAGAAGCAAAGGAAGAGATCTCTCTTCCTTTGCTTCTTTCCTGGAGGTATTTCATGTTGGGAGTATTTTTTGATATCCATGGCATTCATTGTTCACTTTAAATTTACTCCTGAGGGATGAACAGTAAATAAGGAAGTGTATATGAAAATTCTTTACAGCTTTACAGAAGCAATGACATAAAAAAGACAAGTGTGAATAAAAGACCTGGTTACTCCTTTGTGATAATATGCCTGCCTATTACTCAATTTTGGTTAAAATGTATCTAGCAAAATATAACATCTGGTGCATTACTTGAACCTTGTATCATGCAATTTTTCACCTGCTTGATAAAGTGAAAAAACTATTGAAAAGGAGGTATTTCAAAACCACAGATGACAATATTCAGACCATGATAGCTGTCCTGTACCAAGTGAAGAAAGATGTCTTCCAAACAATGTATGAGCACTGGCTCAACCATAATACTTTGAAGGGCATATTGTTTAAATCTCTTTGAATGTAACCAATTTCAGTTCCATAAACTTTTTGATGCTACTGGTAGAAATAAAGTTATATATTTAGAAGCTTCACTAAAGTTATGATAGAAAAACTTATGTACTTAAACAATTTCACATAATTTATATTGCATGGAAATGGGAGAAAGCTGACTTGTCTTCTCTCTAACTCTAACTCAACATTAAAATAAAGATACACATCTTGCACATAAATTTCTTATCATATGTATGTTTTAAATATTAAATCAACTTGACACTTTACAAAAAATGGTACACTTTAGAACAAAAAATTGTAACAATAGTTCAATCTAAATCTGTAAAGACAATTAATTTATATTATGAAAAATACTTTTAAATTTTCAATTTTATAAATCACTTATATTAATTAAGATTCTGAAAACTTATCAAAGTAAATCTAAAACTATTTACTTAGAATTCAGTATTCCATATATATATAGTATTGAGTATAAATAATAGATTTTCTTTTATGTTAGATTTTTAAAAATTATATAGGAGACTAACTGGCTCTAGAAGCAGATAATCTCAGAAAATTCCAGTTTTTTTCTAGTCAATCAGTCTCCTTTCAAATAAGTATCTGTGGTAATCTTACAGGAATAAAGATAACAAAAGAATGTTGCTGCCCGCATCATTTCATTTCTAATGCTTCTAGTTAAAATTTGATAATACTATAAATCAACTGAGATAACAATCTCAGTATAAAACAAAGATAGTTGTAATTAAAAAATCAATGCAAAATACTTCACAGCAATGATAATATATGTACATTTGTTCTAAATTTACATTTGTTGAAATTAATGCAAAGACCACAAATTAAGTAAAATTACTGGAAGGAGAGTGTAGAATTGTAATTTAGTAGTTGTTTTTTCTCTTACTTTTGTATTTTTTTTTCTAAATTGTTTGTTGGAAGTCTTTTTAATTATAATTACTTTAGTGAATTTGAAAAAATGGTTTTTTGCCAATGTTTCAGCCATATTATACAGTAAAACCTGTATAAACCAAAATCACACAGTACTGAATATTTTTTCTAGTTTGTCAAGTTTTACTGTACTTGTTTTGGTGTAATACAGTAAAATTTCTTACTGTGTTGTATTAATAATGTACTTAATCATATGATTTGCAAGCTATCTTTTTCATATGTTATGTTGAAAATTCTTAAAAATTAATATTTGAAAAACAATGTTTGTTGTATGATCGAAAGCTGATATCTACAGAGATTATGTTCCCGCAAAACTGCTACATATGTAGAAAGGAAAAATATATTGAAGTAATAAGGTTAAGGGATTGAAAAATACATATTTTGAAAAATAAAAGCATATTTTCATGTAGAGAAGTTTTGTATTTCTAATCTCTTTCTTTTTTTAATGTATCTTATTGTAGAGACATTTAAGATGAAAGCATGAGCAATATAGCTGATGATTCATCTCATTGCAAACAATCTACCATCTTGTCTCGTTTTCAAGGAATGATTTTAAATCTTTTCCATTGATTTTAATAATTTATAACCTGCTAACATTACTGGCCTCAATGCATTGTGCATCTATAGAGCTAATTATAAAGAGGAAAATGTAAAGAAGCAATGTTTTATAGAAAATACAAAACTCTGCTTCTGAATGATGTGCTATTCTGAATATTCCATCTGAAATATGAAGGACAGGTCATTTATTGAGAAGTTATGAACTTCAAAACTACTCTTGAAAAGCAATAAATCAACAAGAAAAAAATAATGTAGTAAGATGAAAAATGGATCTGCAATGAGCATTCAAATATATTTTGCAACAATTGCTTTTAATAAGAGTAAAATTATACCTCAAGATGTAACAAACTTCATTTTTTTTATTTTTCTATTTTTAACATTCAAAAATACAAAAGTATTTATTTACAATTATAGAACACGTAATATACATGTATAATTTTTTTAATAAAAACTTCTTACTTCCTAAATTATCACAAAATTTGTTATGGACTTCAATAGCAATCCATGTGCCTACTTTTCTAACATAAGAGGTCATGCCTAACATAGAGTTACAGTAATAGTCTATTTGTTCATTTTTTTCATTCTTTTTGTTAAATATTTCATAAATAAGAGCATTTTAGTTAACTTCATTAATATGAAAAAAAAAAAATGCTTGCAAATACCAAACTGCAAATTTATGAAATACTTGAATACAGAGTTTTAGCCATATATAATTTCATAGTGGAGAATATGTATATAATAATTATTTTCTGTATTAAAGTTTATATAATACTTAAAATTTACTAATTACACAAAAACAGCAGTGATATAACAAAAAATGGACTTATATGAACCTTTAACCGGTGCATAATAAGTAAAAATGTAATACTTCCAAAAGTTTTCAAAACCCCTCCCGGGTTCTTCATCAGGTAAATCAGCTGGATTTTCTAAAAAGAATAACGAATACAAGAATTTTTGAACAAAATCGAACAATGTAATTTTCAAATGTCCAGTTCCTCTGCACATCAGTTCACATGTATTACATTTTTACTTATTATGCACCAGTTAAAGGTTCATATAAGTCCGTTTTTTGTTATATATACCCCAGTGTGCAATTCTGGATTTACAGCAGTGATATTTAGTTTAAATTCATTTTTGTATCCAATAATATAAAATAAGACAGAACTTCAAAAGATAGTTTTTACTTCTTACAAAAATTCTTCTCTCACTGGAACTAGACAATGTATTAACATAAAATACATACACACAGCCTCAGGTAAGTCCAGCAACATAGCTTAAAAACCGTACAAACATTTTTGGTCTACTCTTAAGATCTTTGTTAGGTAGAAGTCATTCTAAAATAGAATGTTTGAAGAATAAGGCAAAATTCAAACAAAAAACAAAAACGTAGCATGCATATTTCAGAATGACTTTTACCTGATGAAGCTCTCAGAAGTACACCAAAAACATTCATAGAGCTTTAAAGCTGTATTGCTGGTCTTGCCTGACACTGTGGTGTATGTTTTTTATGTTTATTTCTTATAAATGTATTTTTATTTGAATTTATTAAAATTCACTTGCTGCCAAATTATTAAAGGAAAAACTGAAATCAAGCTCTTTAAACTTAATAGTCCAATATTATCAAACTTCTCGCAGTATTTCTTTATTCTTATCTCTAGCAATTACATCATTATACAATAAAATGTTTCAGATGTTTGTATTTACAAAAAAGTTCAGTATTCAAAACTAGGTATTAATATACAGATAAAAATTCTAATCTCGAAATTCTCCTAGCAGACTGATGAAAGTCCAGAAAAAAAAACAAACACTTTCAGTTTAATTTTCTAGAAATGGAATGCCACAGACTTTGATGTTCAAAAATGGAATATGCAGAACTCCAGATAAATTCAAATTTAAAACCAAAGACTAATCAATAGGATGCTCCCAAACATGGTTGTTGTAATGAAATTTTAAAGACTTATTAAATAGTGCCTGCCTACCATGCTTGTGAAATTCACTTTTTTCCCTTGTAGTTTATATACTGCCCTTGCATGTCTGCTTTAAAACTTCAAGTGCCTCTAGTACCTTGAGTTGGTCCATGTTTGCTACTGTTCTAATCAATGTAGCTTGTTGGGATGCAATTTGAAAAAATTGTAGACCTATAAATTCCCACTGTCTCCATCCCGCTTTCCTAAATCTTGAGAATGGAGTTAGATGAAAGATAAGACCAGATATGGATACCTTATGGCAGGAGGCCCCTGATTAACTATATACAAACTTCCAATGCAAACCAGAAGTCACATTATCTCAATTCAAAACTTTTTCCCTGAAAAGTGTTAGATAGATCAGCAGTCAGCAACAGGTCGGCAACAGGAAAATTTGGGTGGTCCGTGAAGATATTTGGGCATTGATCAACTGAAGGTTATGCAAAGTATTATGAAAGAAATGCAAAATGCTTAGTTGCTTTTTTTCACTCATTGGGGGCTTTTATTTGAATCTAAAACCAAAATACGAAGTGACTGTTATCAATAAATAATAAACAATAAACAATATTGTGAGTGCAATTGTTGTCCTTCCTGAAAAAGCACTAAGAATCCATAAACTTATTTCAAACAAGCAGCAATGAAATTTAGGCTTGTATTAATTTGTTATAGTTAAACATGCAAGTTTCATATTAATATAGTAAAATTGAACTTTTATGATCATTATAGGTAGCATAGCTCTAAATATTAATTTTATCAATAAAAATACATAATTTTAATATAAAATAAAAAATATTTTAAATACTATATTAAACTGAAACTCAATCATTAACTCACACAGAAACCTTACTACTTATTCCATCACTTGATTTAATAATTACACAAACATTTTGGTCCCATTTAGAGGCCTTTGTCAGGTAGTAAAGCCATTCCATTAAACTGAACAAATACAGAATAAATTATAAAGTGTTCTACAAGAATGTTCCATCAACAGATTGACAAATTTAAACCAAACATTTCCATAACAGCTATAATAAACTGACAAAGGTCCCTAAATGGAGCTGGAAACATTTGTGGAATTAGTAAATCAAGTGCTAGATAAGTACTAAAGTTTGTGTGTTATTGGCTGCTGTTTCAGCTTTGTGAGTTTATATGGACATGCAATCATACTGTATAAAATGAAATTTTGCCATATTTTTCCAACTATGTTTAAACCACAATTGTGCATTTAAATCAATGGTGGATTAGATGTGTATTAATAATCTAAAATAACTACAAAAGCAAAATAAAATAAAAATTAAAGCATTAAAAATATTAATAAATAAATAACTTATTACAAATCTATTGTTAGAAATCTATTGTGAAAGAATGATTCATTTCTAATATTTATTTTTCTAATCACATGCACTTCCAGAAATTCGGGAATAAATCTCATTCTTCTTCTTGTCTCTTCTTACAATGTCTAAAAATACTGATAGAGAGAGAGAGAGAGAGAGAGAGAGAGAGAGAGAGAATGTGTGTGTGTGTGTGTGTGTGTTATTCTAGTTATCTCTCTGGCATACTTTTTCCATTAATTTGGCACTCCATAATATCTTTATATTCTTTACTTGCTTTCTTTAATCAAGTTATGAAATTTTTTTTATTTTGCTATATTGACTTTTTGCACTGTACTTTTGAAAACTCCATTAAAACAAAATGCAATATACTAAGGCACACAACAAATAAATCAATAGGAATAAAAAAACCTGTTCTGCTTTAATAGCAAAAAGATTTTTTATTCTTACTCTATTAAAGTAATTGAATAATTTTTACATCTTTTAAATTCTTATTTTAACCTATTACAGATAATAAGAAAAAATAAACAATCAGCACATTTATGCATGTACTGTACAAACATATCAAAGAATTTCATTAAATCCTACTAATCTTTAACAGCTTACACAGTCAATATCACTGTACAATCTTGTCATAATCAAAATCAAAATGAAGAGTATTTTCTCAGACAAGTGTATGATCTTGCACATTGAGAGAGTAAGAAAGATAATTACTACTTTTTACAGTTTTTCACCTCATATCATAGTGCAGTGATGGCAAACCTTTATTCAAAGGTAAGTCAAAATAGAATTCAAATTTTAGTAACTCCAAACTGAGGGTCAAATATTTAATTTGAGTAATTAAAAATATAACAAAAAATGCTTATAAATTTTATTTTATCAAATTTTTAATATCAAAAATAACAATGAACTATATATAAGTAAAAATAAAATAATACTGTAATTATAATGGCAACAAATCTTTACAGTAATATTCATAGAGCTTCCAACAAGCTTTAGTTTGGTGTTTATCATAAATCTACTGCACCAGTGTATTTCCTTCCTTTATCACTCCTTTCAGTTTCAGACATATTTAATTTCTTTCATTTATCCTCACATTCAGCTTTCATTTCTTCTCTCATCTAATCTGGATTTCTTCAGTCAACAGCTTTCTTTCATCACACATGCAGGACAAAAGCAGGTTATCTTTCCATCATTTCAAAACTATTGATCAAAGCAAAATATACATTACACACTTTAACAGTGCTGACATGATGACAAATTGCATCTAGGCTCACAAAAATGATGCTACATTTTCAAAGTTCCATCACATACCAGATTGTGTCTTACCAAATCATTATCTGTTCATCCAGCAATCAGCTCTTTCTGCTCCCTCCAAACAGTAAAATTCTAGAACATTATTTGCAATACGTTCCTTTCATTGTTTTCGAATATCTTATAACTGACAATGCTTAAATAAAATCAGCAAAAGTACTTTCAGTATCAAAAGTTTTAATTACATTGTGTGTTTTTATTATTACATTGCATTAATGTCAGGTTTCTATATAACAGAAGAAATATTATGTTTAATGGAAAATATGCTGTTGTTTATTTGATGAGAAATTTTCTGAGATTCATAATTAGAGGCCTTTAAGACTTCTCATGACAGCTTTAAAATCCTGCTTTTAACTACATATGCAAAGTTTTGAAATCAATCAAATATTTTTTTATAATTCATAGAACCTAATACTTTTTAAATATTCAGTGCAGATACCTTAAAATTATCACGTGTGCCATTGCTTAAAGTATCTGAAATGAAAGTAATCAGAATAAACTCTAAATATGTTTGTTGCAAACAGTACTATTCTGATAGATCGGAGATGTGCAATCATACAATGTTAAAGGTAAAGGTAAAAAATGGTCATATCTATTAGTTAATTTGTTACCATTGGAGAATAAACTTAAGCTGGAAAAGATAAATGATGGGAAGAAACTTTTAAATAAACTGGGATAAGTGATGAGTATACTGAAATGACAATTTACAAAAAGTGTTTTCTTGTTTAGTAAGTGATTGATTCTAAATAGATACTGTGACAGAACAATTACAATATGATTCGTATTAATTTTATGTAATTATTAAGTATTTTTCTTTCTTTTGGAATTAATATAGTTTTTTAAACACTTTTTTTATTATCTTCAGTCATATGAACAAGATTTGTGTGATTTTCATTTTTGTTTTGTATCTTATTTTGTATATTCTCTTTTGTTTTTATACATTAAAATTTTTGATCATCTATTTGTTGTTTTTATTACATTATCCATTTAAATGCTGCAATTTTGTTAGTGGTGTAAGTCCATGGTTTGAACTTCCAAAACTACCATTTCCTTTGCCTCAGGATTTTTTCACTATTAAGCGTATATTCAGAATATAAAAATAGAGCTCTGTACCAATAATTAAGTTTTTGCCTTAACATTTAAAGCAATTATTTAAAATTTGCAGTTTTTGGAAAATCGTATTTCCTGGAGATACATCATTTTGGAAATAAGCTCTTCAATTTTGTATGGAAATTTTGGTTTGGCATAAATTTTTACTACTTCATTTCATTGTTTATCCCAGTTAAAATTTTGCAATTTTATATTTCAATTATGTTCCATGCTTGTGCATGAGGAACAATTTTGAAAAATGGTCTTTAGCATATCTATTCCATTTTTCAAATACTAGCATTCTGTTCTCTGTGAATGATATCGCCTGAAAAGGTTAGTTAAAAACTGTCAAAAGTACTTGGGTAAGTATTTTCTGTAATGTTGATAGACAGATGTTTTGTTAATTTTGTTACATTGATTGGCACAGAGTGTTTTTACATTTTATATGTATAACCTTATATAATTTTACCAAAATATGAAATTGCTATAAATTATAAACTACTATTCAAAAATCTGTGCATCAAAAATTATTACAAACTTTCCATACAATAAATTTTCTGTTAAGATATTTAAATTCAAAACTTCTAAATGAAGTTTTGAGAGTGAATATCATATTATTTTAGCATGTATTTATGCCCTGATATGAAATTTGTTCATAACAGGGTCTCATCATGCATTTTATGATGTTTTACAGATAAAATAATTACAAATTAATATCACAGTCTGGTACCAAGTCAACAGCACAATTTGTTAGATTAGTAGGTCAAAATACATTTAATATTGTAAGTAATGCCATGTTACTACAGTCTGTCTATGGAAAGAATCAACTTGAGATCAACGTCACGCATGATGTCAGCACTTTTCACTTAATATGTCAAGCAACATGTGAATTTTATTTTATTTTCTCTCACTAGATAGCAGAACTACTTTTCCATTAATTGTGTTGATTTTTTATAGCATGTATTAACTGTAAAGAATCATGCATTTAACTACTATTATAACAAACTTCCTCATATTCCAATACCAGAACATGAAGCTTTCATAACACTGTTTACAATGACAGTGACGTGTTTAATAAATGAGGAAGAAACCAGAAGTAACTTGCCACAATTAAGCAATCAATGGCTGATTCTTATTGGTTAATACCCAAGTTGATTCTTTCCATAGACCAGGAGTCACCAAACTTTTTCACAGCAGGACAGATAACTGAAAGAATGACAAGTGTGGGGCCACATGACCATTTTGTTCAATACAGCACACTGAATGCACAAAAAAAGACAATCAAAATATTTATTTACCAATATACAAACACAATTGCTGCAGCAAGCTTGTAATTGCTTTTGTTAGAAACTTCATTACAAGTACAGTAGAGCATCGATTATCTGACCCCCGATCAACCATCACATCAGTTAATCGACCGTTCTAGTCGGCAAATTTCAAATGTCTGCTAGTGATGTGATGCTACAATATTTGGTTATGTCTTGGCTACTTTAACATTATTTTTGTTAAATTTTTGCATGTTTTAGCTGGCAACACTGGCTCGACCATAAAAGGGAGGGCAGTATTTAAACGAGGCTTAATTTTCTAATTTGTGAGCAATAAAATAATTTAAAAATAATTTTTAACAATACAATAGCAATGATTATTATTTTAAAAAAATTTTGTTAGGCTTAACATCGATGAAAATTCAATGCAAAGTAGATTAATAGAGATATACTAATTACATAGGATATACAGTACTAATATACTATACTAATAATGTATTTTTTCATATTTTTCGGTTATCCGACCAACCCCAGTCCCCAATTGAGTCGCATAATCAATGCTCTACTGTACTTACACAAAAAGCGTTCTGATATCCAAAGTTGTAAAAAGTCACCAAATTTTTTATTTCTCTGATTTTCCTAAAAATTATATTATTGCCGGATGCAAAAATCAGATTGGGCCATTCTGGCATTTATACGTATAAAAAATTAAAATAAGTGTAAGTTTATCTACAAACTATGATATTTCCATATAAATAATTATATTTTACCTCATTGGTGGCAGAGCATGGTAGGTCAAATGAACTGACCTTGCAAGCAGGATCTGGTCCACAAACCATAGTTTGGTGACCCCTGCCATAAATAGACTATAGTAGTAAATAAGAAATTTTACTTTTCACATATTATATGGCATAAAACAACATATATCAAAATAATCATGTCTATTATGTATCAAATTATATGCCTTTGTGTCCTTATCTTATATTTAGTACTTAATTTGTCTACAAGGACCTAATTTTATTACTAGGACTTATTACATTGGTGACTTTGTTCTGCAATTTAAAGGCATATAATTTGATACATAATAATATAATAATCTGCAATCATATCTATTGTTAACAAAATAATGTCTAAAAATTGTTACGTAGGTATAGACATAGCTTTAGTATTCGAATATCTAGCATAACTTCTTAGTAACAAGAACTCTTTGAAAGCAAATAGTTTTCAATTCTTGCATTTGAATACTCCCGTCTTTAGTTGAAATCATCTTGGATTTTAGATTCAACCTAGTAATAAAAGTTTCTTTTCATATACAAAAGTGGTTTTACTATTAAAAAAAAATTAGCATAACTGTATGACATTTTATCAAGTGTAGTTTAAAGAAGGAAAAGAAAAAAAAATACTAAAACCTTTTCAAAACAGAAAAAATTGATATTATGTGATTCAGGTCTACACAACTTTTACTGTATCAATATTGTACAAAATTTAAAAGTTCACCAAATTCTTCTTTTATAACATTAAACATGTTATAAAAGAAATAATTAAACATTAAATTCAAATAAACTACAATCTATTTGAATTTAATGTTTAATTATTACACAAACTGCAATCCATTAAAAATGATAGAAAAAAAAATGAAAAAACGAATTGAGTGGCCAAACCACAGGCCCCTCAATTCATGTGATGCATTGGTCCACTGTCAGAGTACTGGAAATGTGTACCAGGGCTGTCCATTGATTGAACATGATGCCTGATGTGAAGCAAGTATAATGCTCAATAAAAAGGGCTGGCACATAGCTTACCCTGAGATACTGTTACACCCATCCATGGCTGTCATTTCTCAACAGACAAACGGGATTCATCTGTAAAGAATACCTGATACCATTCAGTGATCCAGTTTTGATAATGTCAGGCTTGTAGCCCTGTGTTGAGCAGTTAATAATATTCCTGTTGCTAGTTGCCATGTGTGCAGCCAGACTTCATGCAACTTGTTGCAAATTGTTTGAGTGGATACAGATGCAACTATTGATGACAACAGGAAGCTTTGAATGTCACATGCCATGGTGAAAAGGCTGTTTGGTGAATCTGCTGTCTGTGCACTCTGTCATCTGCCAGTTGATCCACTCCATCTGAGACATGTTCACAGATGTTCCTTTGTCATCATGTCATACATCTCTGGCCGGTACTCATGTTGTGTCCAACACATGTTGCAACTGCATACATTGACAAACTGAGGTCACACAGCTCCAGGATACAGTCTTGTTCCCTAGCTGTTAACTGCTGGTATTCAGCTTGTTGTTGTATCAGTCATTTTCAACATTTCTTCAAAAGTTTTGCTGCTGCAACCATTGTTGATACTATTTACAGCCTTAGCTGGCTGCTGGTCTTTATAGCTAAAAACTGGATACCATATGACCTGATGCATATGCAAATGTAATAATTTGCATATCTGTAACCCCTACTGGTGTCCTAATTTGCATGTGGCTATGTGCATTCCTTTGTGCTGTTGCAATTTCACTTTTAAGGAGTATAAAAGTCTTATTTTCAGTTAATTTGTGCTGGTTTCATGTGTTGGTCTTAATTTACATGACAAAAACTAAAATGATGGTACAGGTGGGACCTGTAGAACATATGCACCTCACCCTAAAAGGTCCATTGTGCACCAGAATGATACTATTTACAATGATTGAGTACAGTCGACCCCCCTATAATTACGGTCCCTATAGTTACGATTCCTATAAAACTACGAAAAAATTGCTACCGGTATCCGTAAAAAATAGTAAAAGTTCCCTATAAACACCTCAAACGTCATCGGGAAGCCGAACTACTTTCCCGCCGTCCGTAGCGCCACGCTACGGAGATTTTTACGCTAACTATCGTCTGTCAGTATGTAAATTAGGTACCGTAAGTCTAATACAGTACTGTAATTTTATACATTTCTTGTGAAAGAAACATTTCTTATTCAACGGCGATTAAAATTATTTATATTAATGATGTCTCCAAAGTTCTACGAAGTTTTCACAGAAAAATAAGTTGTTAGAAATCGGCCGCTCTTTGCTGAGCTGTTCCGCGACGAAAACAATGTTGAGCAATGGCAATGTCGAATGGTGACACTCGGTAAGTAATCCTACAATTTTTTGTTTATAGCGTAGTTTATACGGATTATTCCCAAAAAATATATACGTATTTTGGAAATGTTGAGTCGGATTAGTCTAGAATCGATTAATTTTATGGAAGAAAATCTTTCAAACAGCCATAGTCCGTAAACTTGATACGTGTCGGGTTGTGATTGGAAGGATTCGTAAGAAAGCGGATTCCTAGAGAATGGAACGTATCTCTATCTTATAGGGGGGTCGACTGTATGCATTTCAACTGCAATTCCATTTGAATTCAAATTATTTTTAGATTAATCTATTAAATTGTAATGATTGGTGCAGACATACAAGCATTGAATAATAACTTCAGAAGGCAACCAAATTAATCTGAAAATTACTTAAACAGAAAAACGAGATAAAAATTAGGCTCACTTCAACCATTAACCAGTGTGAATTACAATTAACTCTTATAAATAAAATAAACCTTTAACTATCCAGCAATAAAAAATGTTTAATAAAAACGTTTTCAACTGTTTTTAAACGGCCATCTTCAGTTGAACCAATATTAAAAAAAAATATTGGTTCAAACTGAAAATATTGGTTCAACTGGCCGTTTAAAAACAGTTGAAAACGTTTTTATTAAACATTTTTTATTGCTGGATAGTTAAAGGTTTATTTTATTTAAATTATTTATTCATTCCAGTATAAGTTCTTGTTTTTATTTATTTATTTATTTATTTAATTAACTCTTAAATATTGAATGTTTTGTAACCCCTTCTGGGTTATTCCTCAGGCTTTTTTCAATTCTAAACCAGCCAGATCTTCTAAAACAAACATGAATAAAAAATTTGAACATAATCAAATGGAGGGACGAAGATTTCGAATAACATGTTCTCATGCACATGCATTCTCATGATATGTTTAAATAAAATCAAACATTAACCATTGTTGCTGATAAATGACTAGAATATAAAATTCAAACTTAATGGTTGAAGTGAGTCTGATTTTATATTCATCCCAGTGTGTGGTGCAGATATATGAGATAAAAACTTTTAGTAAAACTATATATCAATTACAGACAGAAGAAACCTGTCGATTTTAAGCTGGGCCATAGGTAATAATTTAATGTATTAATGTAGTCATGCATTAAATTAATTGAAAAAATATTACAATTTTAATGGTTAATCACTTAATAATCAAACTTTAAAAATATATTTGAATTCAAATGTGGTTTCCATAAAAATGCATGTTCCACCAATATAAACCATGTAGAGCCAACAATATACAGATAAGATATTATATCATTAGAATTCTTCAAAGTATTGTAATTATTAGAAAACATTAAAATATTAACAAGATTGTAACACATATTATTTGCAATTTAGTTCATTTAATTTACAGTATCACTAATTTACTTCTTAGATTATTTTTACAAGTTATCATGTTGATATCTTAGAAAAAAAGGAATTGACTTAGAACAGTTATACACAATCCATGGTCCACAGGGTCCTAATATGTAGCCTCAAGAATTTGGAGTATAATTTTATATTCTGTTTTCTACTTGTATTATTATGCAACCTAATCAAGCTGATATTCACAATGATAAACATCCAAAAGCTCAATAGTTATATATTAAAACCAAATGATTGCTGGATTAGATCAAGCCATATTAGATTGTCACCATGAGTAACTACTATGGTTATATCTAAATTAATAACTCTGGAAACAAAGATCAGGCAGAGGTCTGGTAGCATAACTGGTAATGTATCCTCATGGTAAGCAGCAGTTGTAGGTTTGAGTTCCACTCTGGGCCAATTCTTCCAGTACCTTCTAAATTAATTAATAAATATTAATTTAATAAGGGATGTACAGTACCTAACACCTACTTCTTGACCAAATAACTTGGTATTTAATTATTAATAGTAGCAGTAAGATAGCCCAATCTGGAAACGTTTAATTTTAATTCAAACTAAACCTGACCAGTAAAAGATGAAAATAAACTAAGTTTATACATTACTAGTTTGCATATCATTAGCATATATTATTTTACTACCTTGTGTATTGGCAATTATGGAGTATGTTGGTACTCGAAAAGCTTTAAACCTGCATCTCTATAAGAAAAAATGTGTGGCCACATCCAAAGATTGCTCATCACTAAATTAGAAGATATTAATCCAAAATAAATTTTTTATTATAAAACTAAAATACTTGTATAGTTATCTGTTAATCATGGTAGAATAAACATTTTCCTTTGAAAAGTTTTTAAAATACCTTTTAATTAATGTTTTCAAGATTGATTTTCACTTGTATATTTTATAATCATCCAAATATCCTTCAATTTCCTTGACTGTCAGTCATATAAGTCTCTTTCAAATCTGTTCAAAACTGTTTCAAACTTAACCAGTACTTCAAAATTTTAGCAATTTTTACTTTTGTTAAATATCTGAAGCAGTGGTTAAGTTTAAAACAGTTGAAACAGATATAAAAGAGGCTTGTGTCATTAACAGTCAATGAAATTGAAGAATATTTTAATGATGATAAGATCTGAAAACAATCAGTTATTAAAAAAGATTTCTAAAAGTAAAGTTTATTTTACTATGGTTAATTTTGAATAAAAGAGTCAGAAAGAGATGTTAAGTAGTCTAACTCTTATATATTTGTTAGATGAATACACTTGTTTAAATTTTATGATGACTTCATATCAAAATTGTTTTTAAAACAATGGAAATTTTCCTGAATTTAAACAAAAATATCATTTGACAGACAAGCTAATGAACAAAATCATAAATTAAGGTATTAATAAATTCTTACCTATTGTCATAAATATGACAACTCATTAAATTTTAAATTTAGGAAGTACAAACTTAATAATCTTAATACAAATAATAATAAGATACACATCAGTAATACTTTTTAAAACTGTACTTCAAAACCACATATTTTTTGTTTACAAACTTTTCTTATTAAAATCTAGGTCTATTCTGAATATTTGGTCATGAATTGATTACAGGTTAGAAATATCCTTACATCAATAACTATTGATTGCCAGTATACAGGAAGCTTTCAACTATTCATTACTATTATTATTCATTGCACTTTATATAATTAAATACATAAATTTTATCATATTTCATGAACCACAGTGCCTATACTGTTAGAAAAAATAACATTAATTATTTTGTATTGAAAAATATATTAGACTTTATGAAAGGTTGGTCATATTTTTATTAATGATAAAAATATTAAAGAAGACTTTTCAACTTCTTTTTATTTTTATATAAATGAGTTTTATTAATTTAAAATATTAGAACTAGTAAGCATAACAATAAGCACATTATATGTTTAATATGTAATTTAGTACAATGTTATAGTAAAAAACTAAATTAAATGGTTTAAATAAATATTGGGTTTTAAACACAAAAATTATTTAACTTAGCAGAGTTTTATTGAATTTGATTTGTGTGCAATTCATATGTAAAACAGCTTCATTAACAACAAAAAAGAACAAAGAAAATTTATTTCATCAAATTCCTTAAATTTTGAAGAGGTCAATGTATAACTCCATAAATGGCTGGTTTTGAGTTATTGATTTTTGTCATCTGTACATGTGTTCCCATCTGTCCTCACTATAAAAATATATGACATGCCTTATTGTGGGCTGTCACAAGCATTTGAAGTTGTGTGTGTGGAATAAGGGTAAATGTCCAAAAACATATATACTTTTTAAATATTTAAAGAAAAGTAGAAGAATAAGAAGGGTATAAGTCCATGCGCATATATTATTCTGATGCATAGAAAGCAATATTGCCAGATTTTCAAATAGGCATCTTCCTGTAAAATGCACTGTTATTGTCTGAATTCACCCTTACTGAATGTTGTTTTTCTTTTTATTGCAAATCAACAGATGAAAAGCTTTGTGAATATATTTTATATTTAATTTCACTTACCAAATACATAACTAAGAGCATTAAGAGGACCTATTCATTTTTTTAGTATAATATCATTATGGATTTTTTGCAATCATATTTTTGCAAAAATATGATCACTTTGTCAAAGAATGTTTTGAACATAAAATTTTATTTATTAATGTTAAGATCTATTTGTCACTCATCATATGTTAACAAAACTAATTTATTGCAATATTCATTAATAATTTTAATTGGTACTTGCCAAAATATTGAAAAATACAGTAATATCAGAGAGTAAAAATCATTTAAGGTATTTTAAAATGAAAATCCTTTTCTCCTAAAACCATATTATTTAAAATTCAAACATTTTTAGCTTTTAATATAGTTCAAATGTATTCATTAGAAAATTTTTTATTACAGCATAAATATTACAAGTTAAATATTACAAAATACAGAAATTTTCAAATGAAAAGGTACTCTTATAACTGATGTTTACAACAAAACTAAATTATAAAATTAAAATTGCATTAGTTTTATAATTTTGCTTTAGCAATTAATTTGTGATTAAGTGGAAAACAGTGTTAAATATAGTCTCAGTAAAAAGGATTTAATAAACATGTTCTCTGAAAAAGGTCACCATATTAATGTTTGTTTAAAGGAAAACATTAAGAGGAAAGAGGAATAAATATAACATTTAAACAAATTTTTTTTATTTTATTCTAATTAATTAATTAATTAATTAATTAAAAACTTTTTCTCATGGTTACCTCAGCAACAGACATCTGTTAACATTAAAGCATTTTTATCTCATTATTGCAAGTGCACCTGTAAAAGTCACCAGTATACATATAAGGTTTATTTGACTGCTGCATGCATAGTCATAACTTATAATCTATACTACTATATAAAGATACAACGTATTTTTCGTTTGTTCTTACTAACCATGAAAACTACCGAACCAATCATTACTAAATTTTAACTGTAGCATCTTTATGATCCCCTGAATGTTTATCACTAATCAAACCTACAGATTTTTTATTAATTAAATGAAACTGCAATGGATTTCACATTCTCTTATGGTTAGAAGTTAAAATTCAACTAAATGAGATTGATAAAATTATTTCTGCTGAATTGCCAAATAAAAATTCCGATCCTTTGCTTTTTGACATTGCATGCAAAAATATGATGGGCCTGAGAGTTCAATGTAGCATCACCATGCATGAACAATAGTAGGTGTTCAAAAAATATCCACACAATTTCGTAAAAGAAACACAAACTGGGTCTGATGGTTATCCAACTTATCATTGTAGATCTCCTGATGATAGGGGATACACCACTTTGAATATTCATGGTAAAACAGTACAATTAGATAATCATTGTTATATTGCCCTACATTATCAAGATGTTTTGGTGCACACATAAGCATTGAATACTGCCATTCCATTCAAGTAATCAAGTATATCTGCAAATATGTGAATAAAGGCCTGATCAAGTCGCTTTTTCTGTTCAAAATGAGAATGACAAAATAAGCAGCTATATCAATGGTCGTTACATATGTTCTTCAGAAGCATTTTGGCAATTCTTGGATTTTTCTATTCATGAAAGATTTCCAGCTGTGATCCATTTAGCTGTACATATTGAAAATAATCAAAGTGTTTATGTCACTGAAGATAATATTCACTAAGTCATCGATAATCCATGGAAAACACACTGACTGATTTTTTTTTCTTATCTATGTTCATCAGATGATTTCGCTAGAACACTTTTATATCATGAGGTTCCAGGGTATTATACTTGGTCAAATAATAGATTTTCTCAAAGGAAACGAGGACTAGATGTTGAAGGCTATCTTGCAATCAAAAGAGATATAGCACTTGGTAGAGTTTACACTATTCATCCTAATCAAGGCAAATGTTTTCATCTGAGGATGTTATTACATCACGTTCAAGGCCCAACTTCATTCGAGAGTTTAAAGACTGTCAATGGTATCATTCATCCTACTTTCAAAGCCTGATGTAATGACCTGGGCCTGTTAGAAAATGATAATCATTGGAAAGACAATCTCTCTGATGCTGCCATATCAAAAAGTGCTTCGAAGATGAAAGATTTATTTGCTATTATTTTAGTTTTCTGTCAACCATCTGAACCTATAATTCTATGGAAAATATCAAATGGATTTTTGCCAAGATATTCTTCATCAAGAACAAAATCAATTAAACAACTATGAATTGACATTCTCTTGTTCTCTAAAGAGATTTTCAATCAAGGTTTGATTGAAATAGAGGATAAGGTGGTCTGTCTTTCTGAAAAATATTTACATGAATTTGGTTTGGCTTCACCTATCAGGGATAATCATAATTCTAATGATCCTTACAACTCTCTTTCCAGGTGTCCTTATGACATACATGAATCACATAATTTTGTGGCAGTTAATCTACCAAAATTGGTCGATGATCAGAGATATGCATTCAATGTTATTATTGATAGTGTGATCAATAATCGAGGCAAAGTATTTTTTGTGGATGCTTCTGGTGGAACTGAGAAAACCTTTTTGATTAATTTACTGTTGGCTAAAGTGAGATCAGCAGGAGGTACAGCACTGGCTGTAGCATCCTCAGGAATCACAGCGACACTTCTCAATGGAGTCAGGAATGCTCACTCAACTTTCAAATTACCATTGAATGTATTTTGTGATGGAGAGTCCGTTTGTCTGATCCATAGAAATGGCCCACTTGGAAAAACTCTCCAAGAAACTTTATTTATAGTCTGAGATGAGTGTACAATAAGTCATAGGGCTCATATTGAAGCTGTTGATCGATCTTTACAAGATCTTAGATTGAATAATAAACTAATGTATGGTATAACCTTTGTTTTCACTGGAGATTTTTTGCAGACTTTACCTGTGTTTCCAAAAGATACAAGAGCTGATACAATAAAAGCATGCTTAAAGTCTTCACATATTTGGAACAGTATTGAAAAACTCTATTTGTGTACGAACATGAGAGCTCATATTGCGGGAGAAAACCCTGCATTTCCAAAACAGTTACTGACACTTGATGATAGAACAGAAGACAACGAAAATGACTACATCACTGTCAGTCAAAACATAGGTAAGATAGAGAGTACAGTCAATGATTTGATTTCTGAAATTTATCCTGATATTTCAGATTTATTGAATAAACCATATCTTTGGTTGTGTGAAAAGGTCCATAATTTCACCTAGAAATATAACAAAAAAAGAAATAAATAACAAAAAATATTCTTGAAAAAGTCAATGGTAACAGCTGAGATTATCTATTGATTGATACAGTTTTAAGCACTGATGATGCAGTCCATTATCCACAAGAGTTTCTTAATGGTCTCACTCAGCCCATCTGGATTCCCACTACATAAATTAAAATTAAAAATTGGTTCTCCAATTATGTTGTTACATAATGTTCAACCTCCCAATCTCTATAATGGTACCAGGTTACAAATTAAAGCTATGCATGACAATATCATTGAAGCTATAATTCTCACTGAATCATAGGGGAAATTGCATTTATTCCTAGAATCCCAATGATTCATACCGATCTACCATTTCAATTTAAATGTTTACAATTTCCAATTAAAGTTTCTTTTGCTATTACAATTAACAAATCGCAAAGCCAAACATTCCAACACGTTGGAGTGGATCTTTGTACAAAGAGTTTCTCCCATGGTCAATTGTATGTAGGGCTTTCCAGAACTGGAAATCTTAACAATCAAATAATTTTGATACCAATGGGTGACAAAACTCGAAATATAACTTATTCAGAAGTTTTATAATTTTATTTTTTTATATTTTGCAATACTCTACTGCAATACTAAACATTAATCACCCAAAAATAATTAATGAACAATTAGTTCAAATTTTCAAAGTCCTATATGTATATAAGAGCGGGCAAGGCTGTGACGAGAGATGCTAGTTTTGATATTTTAGCTTTAGATAATTACGTTTTTAATACTTGAAAGATTTGCTATGATAAATGTAGTGCATTACAGACATGGATGGTGCTAGGGTGAGTAGTGGCAGCCCACCCATCCACCTTCTCTAAAATAATTTATTCAGCTGGCCATTACTGGAGGAGTTACTTTAAATATGAACTGATTGTTTGCCAAATAATTATGCATCTTCAGTAAACTTTTTCTACTTATAAGTCTTATTATCATTAAATTTAAAAAATGAGTTTATTTGATGATGAAATGTGCTAACACTAACCCCACTAAAATAATGTTCTGCCCTGCCTCCACCCTCATAGAATGAAAATCCTAGTGCCATTACTAACAAGTGCTGATAACTGTGAAAAACTTTTAAGCTATTTACTTTCATGAAAAAACAAATATATTTTTCAATATATATTCTTTCATTATCCATGTAAAAAAAAATGCTAACTATAATCTATACAGGAAATGTAATTCAGTGTTTTAGATACCATATAATAAAAGAATGTACCAATAATGACCATATTAATGATGTTTTCTATATACAATTAAAATATTATTACAGATATCCCTCATATAACACTGTAGTTACATTCCAAAAAAGTGTCATATTATGCATACAAAACAAAGGACTAATGCAAAACATAGGGTTATGTACCAGAAGTTAGCAGTAGTATACTATTCTTTTTCGTTACTAAGAGAAATATGTTTATTAAAACAATCAATAATTTATTTCCAATCAATAATTAATTAACAATCACAATTAAAATTACTGCATTAGGCATTAATATTAATATTAGTTAAACAAGGGCATTTTCTATTTACAAAATATCATTGTCATAATACAACTCTAAAACCTTATACGATATAGCCAAATTTATTATCCCAATTCAAACGTTTGAATTGGGATAATAAATTTGGCTGTATCGTATAAGGTTTTAGAGTTGTATTATTTGTTAATATATACAGTCTACGAAGAAAGTATCATTGTCATCTCAGCTTTTTTGTTAATNTCAAAATTAACATTTCTTAAAAGTAAACATACAGTAAATAATAATTAAATTATTAAAACCCATATAATCAATTCTACTTTAAGATTGTCTTAATTAATTAAATTCATCTTAATTAAGTTGAATTATTTTTCATGTAAATAACAATGTTATATTGATTTGAAAAGACTGAATTTGCTCTATACTAAGAAAGAAAATGAACAAAGGGATTCTAAATAGCCTCTGCATGTGTAACTTTTAAATCTAAGAACAGTGGATTGTTTATTTATAACATAATTGTATTTTTTATAAAAGAGAAAAGAAAAAAAAATTTCCTTCCTCTGTTATAACACTTCACAATTAAGGTTGCAGTTTTAATTCTTAAAGGATTATGTTCAAATACAAGAATATAGTAGTTTCTCAGATGCAGACTAAATACATATGTGCAGATGCAAACAGGATGTTATAAACTTCTAAAATTTCCGGAATTTTATCTCTATCATTACATTTTATACCTCTCTAAACAGTAGAGTGCTGATTGTAACTACTGTAAATCAAATTTAACCAACCAGTGTGATGCATACATCTTAAAAGCATTTCACTTCATAAAATTTATGTAAGCATTTCCATCTGCTTTAACTTGAGTTTTTCAGCAAATATATAAAATGTTTTTAAAACAAATTCATAAAAGTTAAAATTAAAAATATCATTTTTCATTTAAAAAAATTTATATATCATAATTGATGGTATGATTTAACTTAGTTTCAGAAGGACATTTGTGCAACAGTAACAATTTTTAATAGTACAAATTAATTTGACTCTAGTAGCTTATTAACTTTTCCCAGATTCTACACAAGTATATCACAGGCTTAAAACATTTTAAGCTATATAAAGAATAAGTTTAACTAGCTATTGTTTAGAAATAAGTTTAAAATTAGCGATAAAAGAGGCAGCCTATTTTCTTTTTGTTAGTAAATTTAATCCAAGATTATATATTTTACGATTTTTTACATCTTAATTTGCTATAAGAATATAAACTAACTGTTTGTTTTAATCACCATCCTAATATTCAACAGAAAATTATGCAATGATAATTTGAGAGCTTGTGTTTTTGTTACATTTCATGACCATAAATTTAACTATGCCAATAAAAAAATTAGACAAAAAAAAAAAAAATTGCATTCATCATGTGCTATACATTTCCAAATATTTATTTGATATTGAAAATGCAACATACAGTATATAGTTGTAAAAGTATTCATCTCACCATCATTTATAAATTTAAAATACTGGTTTATGTTTAATTTACTCTAAAAACTAGTCTGATCTATGTCTGATTTCTTAAACTTTTATATTCAACATATTTTATTAAAACCTTACATGTATTTTATCTTTTTTATTAACAAATTAATAAATTCTTCTTTACTTCACAACTGGGTACATAGATAGACACTGGAATTAATAAATGTAATATTTATTCTATACTTAGTTCACAACAGTATTAAATTGTCATAAGAATTTTACAAATTTTATGTTAATATTTGTCCTATTTACTCATATATTTCAACAATATATTGTTTTATTTTCATGTTTAGTATATATGTGAATTCTGAATATATCAAAGTTTTATATATATATATGTATACACACAGAGAGACACAATTCAAGTAGCATATCATATACCTATATCAATACCTTGTTCCTTGATTCTAAGACATACTATGAATTTGAAATCAAATTTTAAGATTATTTTCAGGAGTCACCATGAACTACTCTTTTTTTCTCTTATCTCATAAAAGCACTTTTCATTTTGGATAATCAAGTTTACATTGTAACATTATTTTATTAAAAATAAATAAATATATATATGATGTAATTCTTGATTTTTTTTAGATATTTTAAATATTGAATAAAAAATCTTCATCTTTACTTGGTCATCTTATGTTGTATGATGTATGTTTTCCTTTACATTAAAATTAATAATTCCATATGGTATTTAGATAATTTATCAAATGTAAAACTAATTAAAAGTTAAGGATTTTGACTGTTAAAACTAAAACAAATTTCAATTGCACATTTATTGCTATTGCACAATTGCAAATAGCAATATATGCATGTAAAAATGCAAACATAAGCATTAATTAATATATGCATGTTAAAATACTTGAAATTATGCATTATGCATGTTAAAAGTACAAGTAATATATGCTAAAATTGATAAATTGAAATGCATACAAATTTTACTTCTGTATGAGATCAAATCTTATTAATATATGTTACATCACACTTTTTTGGTGGAAGGGACAAACATAATACAAAGGATTTGAAAATTATGATGTCATAAATCATATATTAAAATAATGTTTCACATAGGAAGAGTGCAATCAAGTCAATATGAATAAAATTATATGTTCAATAACATTTTATAAATTTATGTGGTATTTAATCAATCATTATTGAATTTATTTCTATTTATATATAACTGTTTATAAGAAGTTTGAACATGATTGGGCTAACCTAATTTCTCTTGTTCTACAGTTATATAACCAGTCTAAAGCTGTATATTTTGTTTATAGCCCTGTACAAATGATGAGAAATGAGTAAACACTCTTTATTAACTAAGTATAACTTTATAGTGTCAAAGTTGATAGTAATGTTTTGTTCCAAGCAATATCATAAACTCTACTAAAGGTGATTTCAGTGCAAATAGAACTTAACTGTTTTGGCTTATTTTGATGCTTCATACTGCATTGACTTAAGGACATTTCAACACTTAAAATCATTTTTTAGCAGGAAATGATTTGTACATTATAATGAAAATTTTTCCATTATATCTAGAATCCAAACACCTATATATACAGGAAATCCTTATTAATTTGAACTCAGATAGTTCAAAAATCTCATTAGTTTGTAACTGTACTATTTGTCCTGGCCAAGGATATAAAGATTTACACATTAAGGAATTTGGTTAATTTGAAATACGGCTACTTTGAAATTTGAAGTGACTATTCTGTCTGAGTTGTGAGATGTGTATGTTAACTCATTCTTTTAGATCTAAGTGCCTCCATAAGCCATGTCATGTGAGAACAATAGACAAAGAACAACTCTAATCTGGTCAATATGGCTTTGTTTTTACAGTAATACATTTTCAGGAGTCACCATGAACTACTCTTTTTTTCTCTTATCTCATAAAATATAACTGGTTTTCAGAATTGAAAGATTAGACTATAAGTAGCAGATTGAGATATATGTAGGGGTCTAGGCTACTACATTTGGATGACTTACTACTTTTTGGACCACTTTAAAAATAATTTGGGCTACATTTTGGGGAATTCTGCTTTACTTTTATAAAATCTATCTGGCAATGTGCGAGGTTCTCACTGGACACATGCTGTTTACCTTCACATTTATATTACTATTATTATTAATTAATTAATGAAAATAGCATTCCGTATAAGTAGCCCTTACTTAACAAATTACATCAATTACATGGCATTTGGCATACTATACAAAAACATGTAAATCTCAGATAATTCAAAACTTGATTATTCCTTTGTTCCTTAAATTTTGAACTAATGATGATTTCCTGTACTTAGCAATTCAGCTTTAATTTTTTCTGTTTTGCCATACTGTTGATTGAACTGAACTCAATATAATGGAATCTTATCTGTATATGCTCTATATATGGAAGTTTGACTACTTTGAGAAAGATAATTTGTTGTGTGTGTATTCTATTAAACATTACATTTACACAGTTTTTTTGAAATATTTAAATTTAATATTATTAAATTAATAAATATATCATTTTCAATAATTTTAATCTAATCAATTCAAAGGATTTTGAGAATTTGAAAAACAAGAGATTTCCATGGCAGTACAAAATGTCTTTGCAAGACTTCAAAGGAATGCGAGTTAGACTATACAAACTTTGAAATTTGAATTTTGCATTCTCATCTGTAATTGGATGGCAGAATGGTATGCAAAACATTCATTGTACAGAAAGAAAAAATAGACTATAGAATCATTTGAAAAAATAACAGTTACAATCATACAAATGTGCCATAAAATTTATAACGAATGTATTTAGTCCTGAAAATGATAAAAGCTGCAAAATATGCAGCAAAAAGCATAAACACTAATTTTATATGAATTTTTAAAAATAAAAGTAACATATGCATTATCGGACATCCTTAATTTGATCTACTTGGACCCAAATCATATTTATATTGATGTTTTAACATCATATCATTTAAGGAAAAACATGCACATACAAAAAAATCTGACCCTTAATTATTATGCAGTAAACATCTAAAAGTTTCCGTGAACCAAAGGTAGAAAAAAGTTGACTTACAAAACAATAATATATAGTTAATTTCAGAAAAAAATAAATAAAACTTACATAAATAAGTTAAATCATCAATCAAGCTTAGTGGATTAATAATTAATAATTTTGTTATGAATTAATTTGCACAAAAAGAGTTTATATAAATATATGAAAAAAATTTTTAATATAAATTTAATTTCTATTTTGTTTATCTAAACTGTATATTTTTCATTACATTTTTTGAAGATATTTCAGTTAAAATAAATTATTAATGTAAAAACTTTTAAGATTTTTATGAAAACTTACCAAACTACATTTCTTTTCTCTTTACACAAATCAAATTTAAATTTTAAAATTACTTAACATGATACTACTGTACATCATTTATACTGACTTACTTAACCTTAAAACCTTTCAAAATTAACATTTCTTAAAAGTAAACATACAGTAAATAATAATTAAATTATTAAAACCCATATAATCAATTCTACTTTAAGATTGTCTTAATTAATTAAATTCATCTTAATTAAGTTGAATTATTTTTCATGTAAATAACAATGTTATATTGATTTGAAAAGACTGAATTTGCTCTATACTAAGAAAGAAAATGAACAAAGGGATTCTAAATAGCCTCTGCATGTGTAACTTTTAAATCTAAGAACAGTGGATTGTTTATTTATAACATAATTGTATTTTTTATAAAAGAGAAAAGAAAAAAAAATTTCCTTCCTCTGTTATAACACTTCACAATTAAGGTTGCAGTTTTAATTCTTAAAGGATTATGTTCAAATACAAGAATATAGTAGTTTCTCAGATGCAGACTAAATACATATGTGCAGATGCAAACAGGATGTTATAAACTTCTAAAATTTCCGGAATTTTATCTCTATCATTACATTTTATACCTCTCTAAACAGTAGAGTGCTGATTGTAACTACTGTAAATCAAATTTAACCAACCAGTGTGATGCATACATCTTAAAAGCATTTCACTTCATAAAATTTATGTAAGCATTTCCATCTGCTTTAACTTGAGTTTTTCAGCAAATATATAAAATGTTTTTAAAACAAATTCATAAAAGTTAAAATTAAAAATATCATTTTTCATTTAAAAAAATTTATATATCATAATTGATGGTATGATTTAACTTAGTTTCAGAAGGACATTTGTGCAACAGTAACAATTTTTAATAGTACAAATTAATTTGACTCTAGTAGCTTATTAACTTTTCCCAGATTCTACACAAGTATATCACAGGCTTAAAACATTTTAAGCTATATAAAGAATAAGTTTAACTAGCTATTGTTTAGAAATAAGTTTAAAATTAGCGATAAAAGAGGCAGCCTATTTTCTTTTTGTTAGTAAATTTAATCCAAGATTATATATTTTACGATTTTTTACATCTTAATTTGCTATAAGAATATAAACTAACTGTTTGTTTTAATCACCATCCTAATATTCAACAGAAAATTATGCAATGATAATTTGAGAGCTTGTGTTTTTGTTACATTTCATGACCATAAATTTAACTATGCCAATAAAAAAATTAGACAAAAAAAAAAAAAATTGCATTCATCATGTGCTATACATTTCCAAATATTTATTTGATATTGAAAATGCAACATACAGTATATAGTTGTAAAAGTATTCATCTCACCATCATTTATAAATTTAAAATACTGGTTTATGTTTAATTTACTCTAAAAACTAGTCTGATCTATGTCTGATTTCTTAAACTTTTATATTCAACATATTTTATTAAAACCTTACATGTATTTTATCTTTTTTATTAACAAATTAATAAATTCTTCTTTACTTCACAACTGGGTACATAGATAGACACTGGAATTAATAAATGTAATATTTATTCTATACTTAGTTCACAACAGTATTAAATTGTCATAAGAATTTTACAAATTTTATGTTAATATTTGTCCTATTTACTCATATATTTCAACAATATATTGTTTTATTTTCATGTTTAGTATATATGTGAATTCTGAATATATCAAAGTTTTATATATATATATGTATACACACAGAGAGACACAATTCAAGTAGCATATCATATACCTATATCAATACCTTGTTCCTTGATTCTAAGACATACTATGAATTTGAAATCAAATTTTAAGATTATTTTATTGAGGAAAAAGTTTTAAATAATTAATTTTTATTGAGTTTTGTTAAATAAAAACCCCATTAGAAACATAATACAAAGCTACAAAACAAATAATGTTTGAAAGTTCAATTTTCATTATATCAACTTGAAGACATTTTAAATATTAACAATTACTTATTTTGATGTTATAATAATGTTGGGCTGCAATTTTTAATCCTATCTTAATTAGAAAAATTACATAATTTCTGGTTCAGACCAGAAGTTCGTATATAGTTAATTGGGGCCTTCAGCTCCTAAGCTTTCCATATCTGGTCTTGATTTTCATCTATCTAACTCCATTCTCAAGAAGGATGGACAGACAGACAAATGACAATGGGAATGTGTAGGTCTGCAACTGTAACCCAAAAAGGAGTTTAAATTAAACATATATCAGCAAAGCTTACTAACATTCACTTCTATTTTGGATAAGTAAAAATGGATAAAAAAACATATGTCTAAGAAACAGAAAAATACAGTGTATGCTAATTGAAGGGTTTGTGCATATAATATATATACAAACATCCACTTCAACATATATAACTTTTTTTAATGTAATTCCATGTTTTTCTAGCTCCTTTGCTACAAATTTCACAGATATATATTTATAAAATAAGTTCCATTTGCACACAGATTATTTTTATCCATTAAACTTATACAACTTTTATTCTCAAATAATATTTATTCTCTGCAAATACTGTACACACATTAACNAGTTAGACTATACAAACTTTGAAATTTGAATTTTGCATTCTCATCTGTAATTGGATGGCAGAATGGTATGCAAAACATTCATTGTACAGAAAGAAAAAATAGACTATAGAATCATTTGAAAAAATAACAGTTACAATCATACAAATGTGCCATAAAATTTATAACGAATGTATTTAGTCCTGAAAATGATAAAAGCTGCAAAATATGCAGCAAAAAGCATAAACACTAATTTTATATGAATTTTTAAAAATAAAAGTAACATATGCATTATTGGACATCCTTAATTTGATCTACTTGGACCCAAATCATATTTATATTGATGTTTTAACATCATATCATTTAAGGAAAAACATGCACATACAAAAAAATCTGACCCTTAATTATTATGCAGTAAACATCTAAAAGTTTCCGTGAACCAAAGGTAGAAAAAAGTTGACTTACAAAACAATAATATATAGTTAATTTCAGAAAAAAATAAATAAAACTTACATAAATAAGTTAAATCATCAATCAAGCTTAGTGGATTAATAATTAATAATTTTGTTATGAATTAATTTGCACAAAAAGAGTTTATATAAATATATGAAAAAAATTTTTAATATAAATTTAATTTCTATTTTGTTTATCTAAACTGTATATTTTTCATTACATTTTTTGAAGATATTTCAGTTAAAATAAATTATTAATGTAAAAACTTTTAAGATTTTTATGAAAACTTACCAAACTACATTTCTTTTCTCTTTACACAAATCAAATTTAAATTTTAAAATTACTTAACATGATACTACTGTACATCATTTATACTGACTTACTTAACCTTAAAACCTTTCAAAATTAACATTTCTTAAAAGTAAACATACAGTAAATAATAATTAAATTATTAAAACCCATATAATCAATTCTACTTTAAGATTGTCTTAATTAATTAAATTCATCTTAATTAAGTTGAATTATTTTTCATGTAAATAACAATGTTATATTGATTTGAAAAGACTGAATTTGCTCTATACTAAGAAAGAAAATGAACAAAGGGATTCTAAATAGCCTCTGCATGTGTAACTTTTAAATCTAAGAACAGTGGATTGTTTATTTATAACATAATTGTATTTTTTATAAAAGAGAAAAGAAAAAAAAATTTCCTTCCTCTGTTATAACACTTCACAATTAAGGTTGCAGTTTTAATTCTTAAAGGATTATGTTCAAATACAAGAATATAGTAGTTTCTCAGATGCAGACTAAATACATATGTGCAGATGCAAACAGGATGTTATAAACTTCTAAAATTTCCGGAATTTTATCTCTATCATTACATTTTATACCTCTCTAAACAGTAGAGTGCTGATTGTAACTACTGTAAATCAAATTTAACCAACCAGTGTGATGCATACATCTTAAAAGCATTTCACTTCATAAAATTTATGTAAGCATTTCCATCTGCTTTAACTTGAGTTTTTCAGCAAATATAT
Organism: Centruroides sculpturatus; assembly: GCF_000671375.1. Lineage (NCBI taxonomy): Eukaryota > Metazoa > Arthropoda > Arachnida > Scorpiones > Buthidae > Centruroides > Centruroides sculpturatus. Next base: position 56,478 of record NW_019385687.1, on the reverse strand, counting down.
AAAATGTTTTTAAAACAAATTCATAAAAGTTAAAATTAAAAATATCATTTTTCATTTAAAAAAATTTATATATCATAATTGATGGTATGATTTAACTTAGTTTCAGAAGGACATTTGTGCAACAGTAACAATTTTTAATAGTACAAATTAATTTGACTCTAGTAGCTTATTAACTTTTCCCAGATTCTACACAAGTATATCACAGGCTTAAAACATTTTAAGCTATATAAAGAATAAGTTTAACTAGCTATTGTTTAGAAATAAGTTTAAAATTAGCGATAAAAGAGGCAGCCTATTTTCTTTTTGTTAGTAAATTTAATCCAAGATTATATATTTTACGATTTTTTACATCTTAATTTGCTATAAGAATATAAACTAACTGTTTGTTTTAATCACCATCCTAATATTCAACAGAAAATTATGCAATGATAATTTGAGAGCTTGTGTTTTTGTTACATTTCATGACCATAAATTTAACTATGCCAATAAAAAAATTAGACAAAAAAAAAAAAAATTGCATTCATCATGTGCTATACATTTCCAAATATTTATTTGATATTGAAAATGCAACATACAGTATATAGTTGTAAAAGTATTCATCTCACCATCATTTATAAATTTAAAATACTGGTTTATGTTTAATTTACTCTAAAAACTAGTCTGATCTATGTCTGATTTCTTAAACTTTTATATTCAACATATTTTATTAAAACCTTACATGTATTTTATCTTTTTTATTAACAAATTAATAAATTCTTCTTTACTTCACAACTGGGTACATAGATAGACACTGGAATTAATAAATGTAATATTTATTCTATACTTAGTTCACAACAGTATTAAATTGTCATAAGAATTTTACAAATTTTATGTTAATATTTGTCCTATTTACTCATATATTTCAACAATATATTGTTTTATTTTCATGTTTAGTATATATGTGAATTCTGAATATATCAAAGTTTTATATATATATATGTATACACACAGAGAGACACAATTCAAGTAGCATATCATATACCTATATCAATACCTTGTTCCTTGATTCTAAGACATACTATGAATTTGAAATCAAATTTTAAGATTATTTTATTGAGGAAAAAGTTTTAAATAATTAATTTTTATTGAGTTTTGTTAAATAAAAACCCCATTAGAAACATAATACAAAGCTACAAAACAAATAATGTTTGAAAGTTCAATTTTCATTATATCAACTTGAAGACATTTTAAATATTAACAATTACTTATTTTGATGTTATAATAATGTTGGGCTGCAATTTTTAATCCTATCTTAATTAGAAAAATTACATAATTTCTGGTTCAGACCAGAAGTTCGTATATAGTTAATTGGGGCCTTCAGCTCCTAAGCTTTCCATATCTGGTCTTGATTTTCATCTATCTAACTCCATTCTCAAGAAGGATGGACAGACAGACAAATGACAATGGGAATGTGTAGGTCTGCAACTGTAACCCAAAAAGGAGTTTAAATTAAACATATATCAGCAAAGCTTACTAACATTCACTTCTATTTTGGATAAGTAAAAATGGATAAAAAAACATATGTCTAAGAATCAGAAAAATACAGTGTATGCTAATTGAAGGGTTTGTGCATATAATATATATACAAACATCCACTTCAACATATATAACTTTTTTTAATGTAATTCCATGTTTTTCTAGCTCCTTTGCTACAAATTTCACAGATATATATTTATAAAATAAGTTCCATTTGCACACAGATTATTTTTATCCATTAAACTTATACAACTTTTATTCTCAAATAATATTTATTCTCTGCAAATACTGTACACACATTAACAAAGCATGATGCACATGCCAATCAATTATTTACTTATTCATTGTAATTATTCATGTATTACAATATCTTTATATTTATTAATATTACATACATAGTTACTTTCTCAGTATATAATATTGATCATAACATTGTATTACAGATACTAGAAGACAGAAATAATCTCATGATATCTACATACATAATGAAATAGATTATTCAATGTCAGAAAATTTTTTAATGGAAAAGAATATGTGGACCCTCTATGCAAGTTAAAAATGAAATCATTATTTAAATAAATAACTTTTAAACAGAGCTCTCATACTGATTTAAAGTATTAAGCTAATTAGAATATCAAAAAAATAATAATTAAATGACAATTAAACAAAAATTTAATTAAAATGCTGCTTATACAAACAAGATAATTCAAAAAGTTTATTAATACATTTTTGCATCATCATCACCATCATCATCATAATTACAAAGGTATCCTGATGATGAGAACAAACAAAGGAACTTAATACAGTTACGAAAAATACTTTATTTAAAAACTAATAAATAATTCTTTGTAAAATCCACAGCTATTTATTCAACAAAAATATTCAGTTTAAGTAGTAATGCTTACATATATTCTATTAGAATATTAGAATACATTTTAAAAATAATTTAAACATTTTTACACTTAAAAAAAAGTTAGCAAATTCCACTTTTAAATCATATTTCAAATCCATACCCAAAGATGTCTTAAACAAGCCAAAAACATTTCTGTAATAGAACAATCTCAAACTATTATCTAACATATCATCTCTCACTTTTTAATAATTTTCTTTATTTTTCACAATTTACAACGGCAATGCAAAGTGGAAGAAGTAGTCTGCTCTCTCACAAAATTCAAACATAAGATCCCACAAAAACATGCACAATAAAAATTTAAACGATCAATAATAAGACCATCAAATCATACAATTTTACATCAGTTTTCCACTATCCATTAAATCAATATATATATATGTAGAAAGAGATTTAGAAATAAAAATCAACATGTATCATAATTAAGATAAGAGAACAAGGTTTTAATTTGAAAACATAATTGTAATGATATACACTTCTGTAGAATAGTGCATTTTCATATAGAAAAACAAAGAAACTTAAAACCTTAACAGAAAAAAGCTTTAATTATAAAAATTTGATTTTTATGATTTAAATACTTTCTCCATTTTTAAAATCAGTATTCATTTTAATTATGATTTAACTCATTAATAGTAATCATGATTAAAATTCATATGTAATTGATTATATATTGGATGATGATTATGAATTTGATAGAGAGTAATTACTTTCACTTAAACCAAGGTATTAATTTCATTTAAAGTATAAAATATAATCAGGTCTTGTAAAATTCTTCTTGATTTAATACAAAATTAAAATTAATTCCAGCAAATTTTCTATGTTAAGAACAATTTTAATTAAGTTTAGGTTTGATTTTACGATAAACTCCATATAATTCTATTATAATCGAATCTGTATACGTTAAACCTACAAATATATTTAAATAATTCATTCTTTAGAAGATAATTAATTAATTTATAAATTAATTTTATAAAACTTATTTCGGAATTCTAAAAATCCCAAAGGCAAATTTATCATCGAATTAATCATCGTTTAATGCATTTTTTAAATACGAAATTATTATAGAACAACGAATAAGACGATTAACATTGAGTAAATATTGCAATAAAGAACTTACATTCCTATTCTAATTACTTGGTCTAACATTTCTTTCTCCCAAACATCAAAACAAGACATTCCGCCATCTTACCATTGGTTGGTGACGTCAAAAATCGTGAGCAGCAGACATTAATTTTATCAAATAATTAATTAACTAATTTATTTTTGCTTTTATATATTAATTAATTATTTATTNCGCGAATATCAAATACAATTTCTTTATGTTTTATATTAAAATGTATTGAATATACGCGTCCTACTAACCGATTTATGTCATAATTCAAATTTATTAAAGTTAATTATAAAAAAATGTGGATATTTTTTTCGTAATGGAAAATAGGACGTTAATTAGTATTAATTTTCTGTATTATATCTCTTCGATAACATTTTTACTTTCACAAAACCATACATTCGTTTATTAGTTTATACTATAGTGTAAGCTATGGTTTCATGAGAACGTAATATGAAAAATGCAACCTGATTCCTTTATCCGGCTACTAAGACAAATAATTACTAAAAAGTTTGGTAGAAGGTAGGCGGTTCGACCGTCATCAATTGTTAAATTTAATAATTATAAATAAATGGAATTTAATTTTAGAATATTATGGGAAAAGAAGTTGATCCCGGAACGGGATTCGAACCCACAACTACGGCTTAGTTGCTAGTTACGCTACGGTCTTTGCTTGTAGATTAATTAATTAATTAATTAATTTAAATACGACGATATCAATCACTCACGAGCTGAGTGCCAACTGCCCCATTGTTCTCAGCCAATTTACACTTTAAACTCCGGCATGATATACAGTATGTATATATATATATATTTTACAATCAATTTAATAATTAATTCAGAAATGGCAACCTTACCGCCTATCTCCTGCCAAATCTATTAGTAATTATTTAGCCTTAGTAGCCGAGACTGTTCGTTTGATATTTGAAGTAACTATCCGATTGGTTGTATTCGTTATAAAAAAATATGTAACTTGTGTCTATATATTCACGGTGACGACAATGTCATGTTTTCTATTGGTTGGTTATCATGTGGTTAAAATCCGCCATATTCAGTCGAAAGGTGTAACGTGATTCTGTATATTTTTAATAGGTTGATATACTCTTAACTCGTTTATAAATTTATTTAAATTAAAAATTTCTGAACAAACCTATATAACATAACTCATGTAATTTCGATACAGTATTGTTTAGGTCAATTTTCTTAAATTTTTGCACTTTAATTTTTTTTCTTTAATAGGATCTTCCAAAATCTAGAATAATTGGTCTTCTTGCATGCCACTTAGTCACTTCGTCATTATCTGGCCTTTAATGTTTATAATATATAACCATGGTGACCAAACTGTGGCTTACAAGCCTCATGCGCTATTCTGGATCCTTATTATAATTGACGTATCAAACAGTTTCTCTTTTTAAACTCGATACATACTACTACACATATGTCATTTTTAGCAAGTTTGCTGAATATTATGAAGTATGTAGTACGCAGGGTGGATCTACATAGGGACTATAGGACTTAAGCCCTGGGCAGCCTACCGCTCTGGGGACCCGGAATCGAATCCGGACGGGCCGAAAAATCCCCAGAAGTTTTTCGGGAGTGGTCCGTTCTGATATGTCGGGCCCCGTCTCTCACCATCCGGTTTGCCCCCATTGTTTCAGCTGTTAGATCTCCGTGTTTTACAACTCCTCAACGATAGTGCTTGCGCGAGTTCTCGTCCCTTTTTAAAAATCAAAATCCCCGTTTTTTATAGTTGTGTTTTTCTCTCTCTCTGTGCAGTCTGTAAAGTTCTCAACTGCTTTATTGAAGACTTTGCTAATACGTATAATTTGTCATCCTATCCTGCGCTGTGAACGGACGAATTACCGTTAACATATCGAAACCAAAGTTAATGGTAAAACCCTAACCCTAACATTAGCATACCTGACCAAACCCATGGCTTGTTAAAAGAGGCCTTCTTTTTGCGCACGGGGCGGAAAGATTTTTTTTAAAAAGGTGGTTTTAAACTGGGGTAACGCTTCAGGGTGGTGCGAAGTATGACGCTAAGCAAAGCGTAGTACTTATTACGTAGATTACTAAAAGTACGTAAAGCTTAATAACTCTACAGTGAAAAGAAATAGACGTATCATAAGAAAAAACCACCAAGTTGTAGTGTCAAGGTTGAAAAACACTAACAGTCGATCATACAGTACCAGTAAAATAGCAGCGAACTTACTATAAACTATTGTATTTTAATCAGCGGACTATAAAAAAGGGAACACAAGCTATAAAAAAAGGGCATCGTACGTAGTGGTACATTAATAAAATATACGGTATATATATATATATATTTACAGGTATCCCTTGATTAATTCCTCGATGTTACCGCGAATATCAAATACAGTGGTACCTTGGTACTTGATCGAACTAACAATTACGACCCTCTAGAGCAAATTTTCAGTTAATAACAAATATTTGGGCTGCAATTTGAAAAAACTGTAGACTTATATATTCCCGTCGTCGTCCGTTTGTCTGTCCTTCCTTAATCTCAATAACGGAGTTAGATAAATGAATGGCGAGACTAGATATTAAAAGCATAAGGTCAGGAGGCCCCGATTAAGCATATACGAACATCCGACGCTTACCGAAAGTCATGTTATTTTCAATCAAAACTTTTCTGTGATTAAAATTAGTAACCCACGGGTTACTAATTTTAATCACAGAAAAGAAAAGGGCAACCCAACGACAAAGGAGGGCATGTGCCCAATATACGGGCGCTCATAATTCTAACTATATCTACATGCATATATATCCTCATGCTCATAATCCAAAAAGGATGAATAACAAGCGAAAGGTGATTATTTTAACTATTACATAAAATATGGTTTTAATAGGAGCAGCTCTTGCGTATTTCTGATAGCTGATATATGGCTCCTATTATGACAAGGTTTGGTCACTCGTGATATATAACTACAGTAGAGCGTCGATTTTCCGAAAGTCAATCATCCGAAAGAATTCCAGTCGGCAAATTTAAATTTTCGCCAGTGCTGTGGCGCTGCAATCTTTGGCTATGTCTTGGGCTACTCAAATATTTTACGTTTTTGATACTAAATTAACTTCTGAAGTATAATTTTTTATTGTTTTTATATTTTTCAATATATTTTGTTTGTACAAAATAAAGAAATAATTTTTAACGATACAATAGTCACGATTATTATTTTAAAAAGTTTACGTTAGGCTTAACATGACGAAAATTCAATGCGAAGCAAAACGCAACGGAGAAAAATTTCAACATGAGATAGGTTAATATATTTTTTCGTACATAATCGGTTATCCGAAATATCGATTTTCCAAACAACCTCAGTCCCCAATTGATTCGGATAAACGACGCTCTACTGTATGTCCATGTCCATGCAGCAAGCTGATGTTGTGGGTTCAAGTCACACTTTAGGTGAATTCTTTTCTTCCAGAACTTTAAATTAATATTTAATAATTTATTTAGAATTACAATTATTAAATTTATCAAGAGATTGCACCTAATGACTACCTCTAGATCAAATTACTTGACTTTTAATTAATAATTAGTATCATTATTATAGCCTGATGTAATCAAGCAATTGTTTTGGATTCAAACTAAAAATTGAGCTATTGGATAATTAGACTTGTAATTATATCAATACTTTCCAAATTGAAGAAATATATACATAACACACTAATAACAATTTAAATAATCAGAATGTTTTTGGCCTCTTGAAGACCATCTTCACTGTTTACTAGGTACTGTAGTTTATTAAATAAATTACTATTAATTAATCATACGCTAATACAATACTATTATTATTATTTTTAATTTAATTGATTACTATTAATTTAACAGTATTAGTTGTAATAGTTGAATATAATAATTGACTTAAACTCAATAGCTATTCCATTAACCATATTTCTCATATAATGGAACTCGATTATGGATTGTGGGACCAGGGTTCTGTCGGATAAGCCAGAAACTCATGTTTGTTTTGGGTACCAAGACTGTATTTATAATTTTATGAATTATAAATAATGTGATGCAATTACATTACCTTAGATTTTGAGTAAATTTACTTTCAAATACAGTAATTGCATTACAGTATATATACTGTACATATATATGATCTAGTTTCGTGGCGCTGTAATCGGCAAATACGGTATAGTAAAATTTCCAGTTACATGAAGTTCGATCTTAGAGTATATATACTCTGTGGTATTATAGTACATAAAATGCTACACGTTCTAGTTTTTTACCATTTTAGATAACTGAGTTTCTACTATATCTACTTTTAAAAAGTGTTTAAAATCTTATCTAGTAGTATTACAATTTTATTTAAAATGATTAATACTACATAGTTAAAGCTTATTGTGCTCAAAGTTTCTTCCTTTTGTCATATTCAAGAACACGAACAAAATAACCTATTAAAATGAAAGTAGTTTGCATTTCTTATAAACACACAAGTCGCCTGCCGACACTCAACTGAACATAATGGCGCTAGTTATGTCACACACTCGAATAACTAGTGTCTGGATAATCACAACTTGTATTGTAATTACCACATTCATACAAAGTGAAAAACTTTTTCACTAGTTTTCGGAAATATAAAATAATGCAATCTTCATTTTTAACATAAAAGACAAATATATATATAATATATATTTATTTATTTAGAGCTGACAATATCTATGCAAGATAAATGAAAAATTTTGGCATACTTTTCCGAAAGTTATAATCTGGACTGAACGCAATTCCATATTCCATATAATAATAATATTTAATAGCATAATCTTCTAGTATGTAAGATGTAGCACTATATTCTTCCAACAGTTAAAGTTGACATGTTGGTATATGAAAATGAATTGTGCATCCTCAAGAAAGTTCTAATTTAGATCTTGCTTTGATTAGATACCGAACGATTCTTGTTAATGCTAAGTTTGCAGACACATTTCTTCACAATGCAATAATAATCATTCAAAATCTGATACATTTTTAAAAAAAATTACATAGTTACCTCTTTCTTGCAGCTTTGCCTTAGGGTTTTGTACAAAAGGATGCAAAATATGAACATATTATGAACCTCATTAAAATCAAATCCTAGCCAAGCTGCTATTGGTTATAGCAATTAACTCTATTATGGCCCTAGTGAATCTTAATAGGCATGATATCAAAAAGAGCATTATGCCCACTGAAAGCCTGGAATGTCCTCTACTAGGAGGTATCATTATTTTTCAAGTTACCATCCCTGTCCACATACACCATTGGACAAATTGTTGCATTCCTTTGGTGAGTTTTCTCCCAGACAAGTGATGCACATCTGCTTGCACCTCTGCATTACTGGTATAATAGTCTCTCTTCAGAGGCTGTTTAAGCTTCAGAAAAAGGAAAAATGCTTCAGGTGCAATATCTGGCTGTACAATTTGGTAAAATCTTGTGAAATTTGAGATGCGGTAATGTATCCTGCATTTATCAACTTTTGTGTCCAGCACTGTCATGGTGGATGGCCATCTTGACCATTCAGCCTTTGTTCCATGAGCACTAAGAACCCTTTTTTTGCAAACTCAGCTAGGCTTGTTACAAAGCAATCAAATCACAAGGGACAGACCCAATGCATTCCAGTCACCTGTAAAACTTTAAGAAACCTGGACTCAAATTGGCTCTCTTGGAATGGCAGGCAATCTTTACTGCCTCAACCATTTGGTTTGATTTTGTAATTTGACAGGATAAAGCAATGCAACACAAAAGCAATTGGCCAAGGGAGTGAGCTTCTCAGGGAGACTTTCTACAAGAAAATAGTTCCTGTTTGGACATTAGACACGTAAAGAAAGTCCCAAAAACTTCTTTGCCATCCCATCGGTTGGGCATGAACCCAGGACCAACTATCACTGCCCAGTAATTTTATTAATCAGCCACTGCTGGACAGTCAATCGTTTGGTTGCACACATTGTAGTATAAAAACAAGGTATTTTTTTATTTAATTATTCTAATATGTGAAAAATTTCACATTTTTCTATTACTTCTAGAATTTAATTTTTATCAGTATAATAGAATCAATTAAACCTACAGTACATTATTATTTCTTCAGAAATAATTTGTAAAGAACAATATTTGAAAAACAGATTCAGGATTTTTATTCTTTATTAAAAATTAATTTATTGATCTATAAAGCATCTTTTTTAGCATTTTTAATCACACATTCTTAACTTTAGACATTGAGACATTCTTGTTTAAAATTAAATCACTTTAAATAAATAAATAAGTATTAAGTATTTTAAGCAATATATTTTATTTAATTGTGATTTGTTATAAACTAATGAAACTTTGAACTTCATTTCTCCCAAACAGTAAATGTTTAAGCAAATTAAAAATTGATCTGATCAGTTCTTTTTTAATTTATCTCCATTTTATATATTTTATTATTTCATTAATTTTTTAAATAAAAATAAATATGTTGTAAATGACTGTAAACATTTTTATTTTGCGTTGATTAAAAAAAGAAATGTTTTTTTGAGTTCTAGCATGTAAAAATTAAATCAGAAATGCTCCTATTTCCCAGTCTTCATCGTCACTATCTTCAAATTCCTCTGCACCTTGAAAAAGCTGATTGAAACAAGGAGTGTTCGGCCTGTTAAAATGTTCGTATGGATTTACCTGTTTTAAAATTTGCATACATATCCAACAGAAGTAGGTCTTACATTTCCAACATGCCATTTTATTGCATCCATCAATTTTCTATCAAATAAAGAATAAAAATAAAATTTTAATATGTATTTTAATCTCTTAATTACTTATATTTACTACATTCCTAATTATAAAAATTAAAATAACAGTTGCAACAATTAAAAATGATTACAGCATTAATAAATTTTGCAAAGCTCCAGATAGAGTCAAAACACTCACTAAAATTTGTTTTAAAATGCAATTAAAATAATCCTAAAAGAAAATATAAAATATGATAAACTCTTTAATATTAAAAAAGTTGGAACCACACCTCAAACACTTGTTGTGTTTGAGGTGTGGTTCCAACAGGGCAGCATTTACCTTTATTTTGAGATATTTTCAATCTCAGTATGTAAAACTTGTTAAAATACCTGACAGTGGCAGTGTAATTGATAAAAACAAATACTCTAATTTAGTTTAAAAAAACTAATTATATGCTGTCTATATTTCTTTATAAAAAAAAAACTATATTTTTGGAAAAATCACTTTCTATATTTTGAGTGAAAATTTAATAATAATTTTTCTAATATTAAAAATTATGTTATGATTGTATTATTACACTTGTCAAAACTTAAGGATAAACACAACTGCTAGTGGTGATAGCTAGAAAAAGTTACTGAGCCAGCAGGTGACAATTTGCATAGATGTACAAATGAAGCCTGCCTCCATATTGACAAGTCTCTCTGCCTTGTTATTGTTAAGCACTTTCCATCCATTCTCCTCCTATGTCCAATTGCTATATGTATCTTTTTCACCAAAGACTCACTTTTATTGTTTTGATTTGTAAAATCCTACAATTTATGTTAAGACATCAAATAATACAATTCTTCTGTATTTGTCTGCATTTGTTTTCAGTTTCCTCTATTCATGTTACCCATTCTTAAGTTTTGGACACACACACACATATATATATATATATATTAATCTAGATTTAATAGATATGTAATCTTCATTAATTTCAGGAAAAAATATCCATATACTAACCTCAATGGAAGCATTACAATTTGGACATTTTTTACTGTTGTTCTCAACCCATTCTTCAGATAATCCTTCCTCCACTAGCACTTGCAGAGTACGTTTTCCAAAACGGCATTCCATTTTAGATCTAATTTCCTTATTTCCCTGGAGATATTCTTCCCTAATTTTTTTTCTTTCTTCTACATATACAAAAATAAAATTAAAAAATTTTTTTTTCAAAATTGTAATTAAAAAATTTGAGAATATATATGCTAAACTGATTTAGTATTCAAATAACTTTTCTACCTGATTTAAAACGGCAAGATGCAATGCCATGATACACCATCCTACAATAAGTGCAAAATACAAATTCACAAGATGGACATATTCCCATTGAACAGTCAGATTCTAAAATTACTGGTGTTTGGCAAAATATTCTTGGACAATAAACAACGTCTGTCATACATTCTAGTATTGAATTAAGTAAGAGTCTATCATAACGAGCAAAGGTGTCCGGACTTACTAATTCACGTATCTAAAAATTACAAAACAAAAATTTTATATATGATAAATAATTAAAGCATTCTATTCTATTTAGAACATATTTGCACTAATAAAAATTTAAGAAAAACAGAAATACACTCATTGCCATAAAAATTAGTACACCAAGAAAGACTTGTATCATTGCAAAACTTGGCATGCAGATAAGTCTCAAGCAGATATGGAAATGATAGTTATATAGCATAATGGCTCATTGCATAATGCCAACAGAGAGCATTAAACTGCATCCCCTTGACCTGTAAAAAAAGCATGCAAAGGCATCTTGTCTGTAGTTTACCTGTTGCAGAGGGACACTATATCATTAGAGATGCCTTTATGGTACAATCTATGATGTGCAATTCAATGATATATACAGAGTGTGAACTTATTTTATTTACTGAAATGTAGAGATGCAGTAATCAATTACTTAGTTCTTTTGTGTAGTCAATTTGTTTTCTCTGGGCTTTGGAAATAGTGATGCAGAATGATACGCCAATCTTGAAAAACTCATTCAATCAAATCTTAGGAAATCTAATTCCAAATCTCAATTGCTTTTTTCCAGCTACTGCATGCAGTTTTGAAGAAAAAATTTTGTATGAGGTAGCCAATTCCAAAAAAGTCAAATAAATTAGCATCAGAAGACTTAGTAAGAATGGAATTAATTAAATAAAAAACAAAAACAATTTAATTTCTAATTGTTTTGAAATATGAATTGGAAATCAAGTTGCATATATGTGATGAAACTTTAGGGGTATATTATGGATGCATGGTAAACTGTAACACTGTCCACCATATGAGGATATAGTTATGATAGATACTTTTAAGATATTGTCACAATATAGTTCTCTATTAAACTTGATCTTAGGAGACATTTTATTGAGGATGGTAAGATATCATGCATACCGATTATTTCATTTACCATAAAGCCCACAGGCTAACTTAATGCAGCATCACAATCAACTTTCAAGTGGTTGTTTCTCACATTTGAGGTAACAAATTTTCCTTTTGCTTTTCAATAACCAAGAAACAGTCATATTCCATTCTGCTTGATAAGAATTTCCTATGATGATGTCCCAGATGAATCAAAATAATTAATACCATATAATTCCAGCATTTATTTATTTCAAATGTTTTCAACTACAGTACAGCGTCGTTTATCCGAAGGTCGGTTATCCGAAGGAATTCCAGTTGACAAATTTAAATTTTTGCCAGTGCTGTGGCGCTGTAATCTTTGGCTATGTCTTCGGCTACTCAAATACTTTACGTTTTTGATACTAAATTAACTTCTGAAGTATATTTTTTTATTGTTTTTATATTTTTCAATATATTTATTTTGTTTGTACAAATAAAAAAATAATTTTTAACGATACAATAGTCTTTGTTAGGCTTAACATCGACAAAAATTCAACGTGAAGCGACACGCAACGGAGAAAAATTTCAACCCAGGATAAATTAATATATTTTTTCGTACATAATTGGTTATCCGAAAAATAAGTTATCCGAACAACCCCAGTCCCCAATTGATTCAGATAAACGACGCTCTACAGTATTTAAAAAGGTCTTCCTCAAGCTACATCAGAAAGAATATTACAACCAGTTTAGAGTAAACAGATTAACTGGAAGTGTGTGATGATCCATTTTATCCAATTTTCTCATTTAATTCACCACATCCAAAAAACTTTTGTAACTCCAATGGTGTGTGTTTACACACCAGCGAACGTTTTCGACCCCATCTGGGTCTTCCTCAGGCTACAGTTATACAGAATTCGAACGTATGCAGAATGGAACAACAAAACTAAACAAATGCGATTCAAACTTTAGAAAAAACCAAATTTAAGAATAAAATGGAACATTACCCAAGTGCTGAAATGACGATTAAGCTTGTGCCACTTCACATTTGCGAAATGTTGAACACATTTCTCATTTACGTTGTTCCAGTGGGTTGATCTGTAACTATCTCAACTCTCTGGAAATTCAAATTTGTCAGATGCTTATCAATTAGTCTTTGAAGTTTATTGAACTTTATTTATTTAATCTCATTCAAAAAGTAATAAACTGGATTAATTATGACTGTCAATAATAAAAATAAATTCATAGAATTAAAAACATGTAAAGTCAAATTAAGTGAGATTAATTTGATTGATGGAGATAAATTAGAGAAATTCTCAGAATCAGGTGCATAATACCAAGACTATCAAAATGATGCTGACAAAAGTTTTAGGATAATTCATTTCTGTCATAGAGTTTTGAGAAAGACAGCAATGAAAATTTAGTTCTATGAAAGTTCAAAAATATCCTGCTTGAAGCAGAAATCCTATGGATAACTTTTGGTATTTTCAACTTGAGTTTAAAAATGAACTAAAAATGGAACAGGAAAATATATATTAAATACTGTCATGTGAATACTCAAATTTTGAAAATTAAAAACCATGCATGCTTTACATTTCAATAAATAAAACTAATTACCCTTTGTAAATAGGATTAGATGATTTTATTAAAGATAACAAAATCTGATATCTGATATTATAAAATTTATTATATATTGGTTTTATTGACTGATTCACCAATATAAAATGTTTGTGTATATCAGACTCTTATAGAAAAATAAAATAATACAATTAAGACAACTTTTGAGTATGTTACCTGAAAAATCAAAATCACATCATCTCAGAAGAGTAATGGTCTTATTTTAAATTAATCTCTATGAGTTATTGAGGGGTACTACATCATATTTACATCATATATATGAAATAAATATATAAACAGAGTGTTTCTATAACTATAAAACTATATATATATATATAGTTATAGAAACTCTCTGTAAACTGCATGTTAATGTTATTTATTATTTATAGTTACTTAATTTATATATCAAAACATTTAAAAATCAGCAATAAGACAAAAGAAAATATAACTTAAAATGATTATTATTTGTTCTGTATTTTCAAAAATAGATGATGCTTGAAAACAACTATTCCTGAACCAAAATTTAACAGAGGTAACCAAGTTTAAATTTTAATGACTTGTCATTAACACCAAGTAACTATTGGATTACATTAAGCTACTAATGTAATCCAATGCTACTAATTATTAATTAAAAGTCAAACAATTTGGCCTAAAGGTAGGTGTTAGACGCTATCTCTTGATAAATTTAATAATTATAATTAAATTAATATTTAGTAATTAATTTAGAAGGTTTTAGAAGAAAACAATCAGCCCGAAGCAGGACTTAAATCTGCAACTCCTGCTTGGACATTGCCAATTATGCTATCTGGACCTCCATCTGATCTCTGCTCCCAGAAATATTAACTTAGATATAACTATATTGTTTATTTACTGCATCATCTGTACCCACAGTCTGTAACACTTACTATGCTGATGCTCAGCTGGCTATCACTTTAACCCCAGCATAGTGTGTGTGTGTGTATACAGTAGAGTGTTGATTATCTGAAAGTCAATTACCTGAAAGAATTCCAGTCGGCAAATTTAAATTTTCGCCAGTGCTGTGGCGCTGCAATCTTTGGCTATGTCTTGGACTACTCAAATATTTTACGTTTTTGATACTAAATTAACTTCTGAAGTATAATTTTTTATTGTTTTTATATTTTTCAATATATTTTGTTTGTACAAAATAAAGAAATAATTTTTAACGATACAATAGTCACGATTATTATTTTAAAAAGTTTACGTTAGGCTTAACATGACGAAAATTCAATGCGAAGCAAAACGCAACGGAGAAAAATTTCAACATGAGATAGGTTAATATATTTTTTCGTACATAATCGGTTATCCGAAATATCGATTTTCCAAACAACCTCAGTCCCCAATTGATTCGGATAAACGACGCTCTACTGTATGTCCATGTCCATGCAGCAAGCTGATGTTGTGGGTTCAAGTCACACTTTAGGTGAATTCTTTTCTTCCAGAACTTTAAATTAATATTTAATAATTTATTTAGAATTACAATTATTAAATTTATCAAGAGATTGCACCTAATGACTACCTCTAGATCAAATTACTTGACTTTTAATTAATAATTAGTATCATTATTATAGCCTGATGTAATCAAGCAATTGTTTTGGATTCAAACTAAAAATTGAGCTATTGGATAATTAGACTTGTAATTATATCAATACTTTCCAAATTGAAGAAATATATACATAACACACTAATAACAATTTAAATAATCAGAATGTTTTTGGCCTCTTGAAGACCATCTTCACTGTTTACTAGGTACTGTAGATGATATTTTAAAAAAGAAAAAACATTGGCTTCAGAACAAATACTATCTCAAATTTTTTTAAAAAGCCACAAAACATTATAAAACCTGAAAGATTTTTTTAAAAAGCAGAACATTCATTAAATGGAAATAGAAATAACAAAAACATTTCTGAGGCTAGATCATATGACTAAATATCCATTCTAAAAATTTAAACAAAGCATAGGCAGAAAGCTGGTGAGATGGAGGTGACAAAAATTAAATTAAGGTCAAATAAATAGAGATATAATTATACAGTAGAGCGTCAATTATCCGAATCAATTGGGCACTGGGTCATTCGGATAACCGATTATGTACGAAATATATATTAATTTATCCCATCTTGACATTTTTCTCCATTGCTTGTCGCTTCACGTTGAATTTTCGTCGATGTTAAGCCTAACGAAGACTATTGTATCGTTAAAAATTATTTTTTTATTTTATACAAACAAAATAAATATATTGAAAAATATAAAAACAATAAAAAATTATACTTCAGAAGTTAATTTAGTATCAAAAATGTAAAATATTTGAGTAGCCCAACATATAGCCAAAGATTGCAGCGCCATAGCACTGGCGAAAATTTAAATTTGCCGACTGGAATTCTTTCAGATGATTGACTTTCAGATAATCGATGCTCTACTGTAATTACAAAACACATCATCTTTCCAACATTTCATATTTTTCTGACAATATACTGGATGTCCTCTTTCTAATGAATATTTTACTTTCTTAGTAAGAAGTCTGCTTCCATTCAAATATTTCATAACAGTAAAATGATGCGAGTCTAATGTAGTTTTATATACAACATATATGTAAAGAAAGCTGCATCACTTTTATTACAATTTATTCCACAAATCTTTAAATATATATTTAAAGATCTTAACCATCCTCCAGATAACTTAATTAACTTTGTAAAACATGTTAAATAAACTGTACCACTATTTCATTATGTTTATCTTAAAATAATAATATAAATATTTATCTTCTTTTAAAATATATAAATCTATATATATATACATATATATATATATATATATATATTTAGG
>NW_019385687.1:0-37048 GCF_000671375.1 Centruroides sculpturatus | reverse complement strand
TTAAAAATTATTTTTTTATTTTGTACAAACAAAATAAATATATTGAAAAATATAAAAACAATAAAAAATTATACTTCAGAAGTTAATTTAGTATCAAAAACGTTAAATATTTGAGTAGCCCGAGACATAGCCAAAGATTGCAGCACCCCAGCACTGGCAAAAATTTAAATCTGCTGACTGGAATTCTTTCAGATAATTGATGTTTCAGATAATTGACTTTCGGATAAATGATGGTCTACTGTATATATATATATATATAAATGGACATGTATGTCCCTATATTTCACTTTTCCACCAAAACTACACATCGCACGTGAATGGTGTTTGTATGTGGTGGTAGCCCCAAGTCTCCATTCATGCACCAGGGGGTTGCGTCTCGATAGCTATAAGGGTGCGGGAGATATAAGGCTGAAAGTGGCTTTCTATTTCGAATGTTTTGTTCGAATTTGTTCGAACAAATTCAAACAATATTCGAATTAAATTCGAACATAAAATTTGATTATAGAACGATTGTAAACGTTCCAGAAACATTGAAAATAGTTTGTTTGACTTGACGTGAACAGGAGACGTCCAGAAATAGAATCAGGACCAGGTCTCTAATTAGTCTGGAAACGGGGACCTAATTCTTGCATTCTGTGAAAACAGGTAAGATTGGCTATAATGTAATTATCTTAATCTTCACTATCGTTACTTTTTGCCCACAAATAAAANTTGACGTGAACAGGAGACGTCCAGAAATAGAATCAGGACCAGGTCTCTAATTAGTCTGGAAACGGGGACCTAATTCTTGCATTCTGTGAAAACAGGTAAGATTGGCTATAATGTAATTATCTTAATCTTCACTATCGTTACTTTTTGCCCACAAATAAAAACCCAGCGAAGTGGGTCCTTGCAGCTAGTATATATAAAAATGGACGTGTGTGTCCCTATATTTCACTTTTCAGTCAAAACTACATATCGCACATGAATGGTGTTTGTGTGTGTTAGTAGCCCCAAGTCTCCCATCGTGCACTATGGTGGTTGTGTCTTGATAGCTATAAGGGTGTGGGAGATATGGGGGCTTAAAGTGGTCGATTTTGAAAATGTGTAACAATGGAAGTGTTCAGTAACAAAGGAAATGTTAAGAGAAAGCGGCATGCAAGATTTACAGGCGCAGAAGCTGTGTTTTGAGTTTTTGCGAGAAATTGAACATATTTTTAGACCATGTAAAAATTTTCTAATTAGTCTAGAAACCTAATTCTTGCATTCTGTGAAAACGGGTAAGATTGGCTATAATGTAATCTTAATCTTAAATGTTTTCGAATAGTCAAAAATGTTTTGGAATAGTCAAGAACCATTATGTGTAAGTAGTAGGGATGGCTTTTGGAGATGTGTGACGCACATGTTTCAGTTGATTTTTCATAAGTAAAAGTGTACGAATAACAGAAAAAAGTAGAAAGTGAAAAGTAAAAATATACAAAACAATGCCAAAGTGTAAGAAAGAATTTTTGCGATCTTGAATCATATCTCAAAGGCAAAAAATGGCAGAAAGAAAGAGAAGTACAGTACATCTAACATTGCTACGAGAAAATTATTAACAAAACAGAAATAATCAGACAAAAGAGCAACTTGAAAATCATAGGGAAACACATCAAATCAGAGAAAGATTATGTAGAGGAAGAGAAACAGTCTTTTATATATTAAAAAAAACTATATTACACATAAATGTACTGTACAAATAAATAAAAACCCAGCAAAGTGGGTACTTGCAGCTAGTTTAATATATAATTGATTTATAAATCAATATTTTACCTGATGTTGTGTAGCTTGAGAAATACATTTTTCTTTAGGGCATGAAAGTGAGTTCACATTTCCTTCTTGAATTTGAATTTCAAAATATGACTTCATACACGATTTACAATACTTATGATTACAACCCAAGAAATTCATAAAGTCTTTTCCTTGCTTTTCTAAGAGACATACTCCACACATAAACCATTCATTACTATACATTTCTTCTTCTTTTTCTTTATTATATTCTTTTAAAAGAAAATATTTTTGTTATTGTTATTACATAAAAATTTTATTCTATATGTATATTTAAGAAAAGCTATAAATGAATAATAAAATTAATAATTTTTTTAACTTATTTATTTATATTTCAACTTACCCGTTAAGTATGTTATTAATGTTGTTTTATTTTCCATTTCACTGACTGCTCTTAAATCGAAATCACACTTTCCACCATGTATTCTTGGCGTCAATATCCGACTGTTTAGCTTTATGTCCTGAATGTATGAAATATATATATATATATATGTAACTCCAAAAATATACTTTATAATACTTCTTCATTGATATAGAGCAGTGGTATTCCATCTATGGGTCACAACCCCAAATAGGGTTGCGGAAAATTACCTTGGGGTTGCACTGTTAAAATGTTTGAATACCGTTGATATAGAGTAGGGGGTCCCCAAACTTTTTATCCCGTCAACCCCTTTATAGAATATTTGCCTTCTTATCAACCCCAGATTAAGTATTTAACAAAAACATTAAATCATTTTTGCATTTTTGATGTTAAACGATAAGGAGACCTGCATAACAACCCAACAAAAGAATTTATAGATCCCATATCTTATCCACCCAATAACATTAACAAAAAAAGGAAATATTTTCCACTGATTTATAATCTTAAAAAATAATAGCAAAATTATGGCTAGATGGAAATTTGCCTATAGTTCTTAAACCGTACATGTCATAATATGTAAAAAACACAATTATCTTTGAAAACATAACATTAGTTATATTAGATGAAAAAAAACCTCTTACTGTCATTTTGCAACTACTACTGAATACCTTAAAAATATGTTAACATACCTTTTTATTAAAATAGTTGATATTAGTAGGATGGATGTGTCTGAAGAGAAGTAGCAAGATTATTGATATCCGGTTAAAAATTGGTAAGTTTTATTCGCAAATCACCACGGTTTTCCAAACTCAATCTGTTCCTCTGTTTTGTCAAAATTGCATTTGCGTGGTTAAAATCAGCTTTAACCATGTATGAAGTTGGGAACACAAGTAAGAAAGGTTCGGCTTCTGCTCTGAGCTTGGGATATTTAGTGGGAATATTGTTATTGTTCCAATATTCACTGAGGTTTTTATTTTTAAACAACGCTTTAGCTTCGAGATCTACACATATTTCAATCAGTTCATCTTCTAAGCTAGGTTCACTACTTTCATTATCTATTTTTACATCAAATGGATTAGCAAATCAATCGGGAACATGCATATTCTCCAAGTCTTCGAAACGTGCTTTAAAGTCTTCCCTTAATTTATCAAGATGTTTAATATATATCTCCAAATCACAGTCAAAAATTTTTTTATTTTCTTTTAGTAGTCGCAAGTTTGAAAAATATTTAAAATTGGATCGTGCCAGTGAAGATTTAAATAGCTCCATTTTTACTTGAAAGACCATTATGATTGTTCGAGCTTGAATAATTGTAACGTTTTTTCCTTGCAAGCACTTCTGCATTATATTAATGATTTTCGATATATTACAATATTTTCTCTGTAAAGGACAAAATATCTACATTTTTATTTAAAATACTTGAAGTTACAACTCTACTAGAGTGTAACAGTGCAGCGTATGTTTGTGCATAATGAACTACCCGCATTCATAACATGTTTGCAACACTAGTACAGTTGCCAGATGTGTGGAAATAGTGTAACATATGCTTAAAGCAGCATAGGCTAAGGCAAAACTCAAGTTATAACTAGGGCAGTCAGTAATGTTGATCATATCCATATTTCGAATTTTTATTGGAATATTCTATTTTTTTCCTAGACAGTTTAATTGATCCTCTTTGGTATTAATCGACCCCTTTTCGACCATCGTGTATTAATCAACCCCTGGAGAACTCTTATCGACCCCAAGGGGTCGATATCGGCCATTTTGGGGACCCCTAATATAGAGTAATGAATAAATAAAGTTATGTTAAATTTTAATTGTTATTTTAATATATACATAAAAATATAGTATATATAATAAACATAAAGGTATAAATAACAAATAAAGCTAATATAACTATAACAATAATCAATATTAACAAATACACAGTGAAACTTTGTACTTCAAATGTAAAATTTGACAAAAACTCACATTGGAGTTAAAACTGTGTGTGAAGTGAAAAAATCTGCTCAAAGCATAAATGCAATCTGTTAGTCATCTCTTGCCCTCACATTATACTTGTATGTTTTCAGTGCTTTTTTCGCTTTATTTTTTGGTATATTTGGTTATATAATATATAACCAAATTGTTATCTATATAATTATTGGTAATATATAACCAAATTGTTATATATATAAAAATCGATAAATTGAAAATCAACAAGAATTTTTAACATGTTAATTGTTGCAATCTTTCTTTGTCGATAACTTTTGGGCATTCCATATGTTTTGTATCCTTTAGTTTAAAATTCCCAAACAGAACTTTTTAAACCACATTTGACATGTTTGAAGTTTTGGAACATTTTCCTCATACATATTACAAAATTTTCTTTTTACTGTGTGTGGCATTAAATCCTTTTAAAAACTCATAAAGCATAATATGCTGGATACGCTTTTTATCTGAAGACATTACAACTTGATGTTATTCAAACAAAATGTAAAGTAAAAAGTTTAAAGCAAGCTTCTAAACAAAAAATAAAGTCTCGTATCTATGTTAAGAAGCCGAAGTCCACAGTATGTGATCAATAAATGTACAGGTATACCTCGCCTTACGTCAGTAATTGGTTCCAGGAAAACGACTTAAGTCGAAAAACGACGTAAGTCGAGGTATACCTGTAATTTTCATNACTGAGAATCTATGTAAATATTCTAAAGTTAATGCTTAACATTCAACAAACAACAAAAACTGTTTGATTAAGATTACTGAAGTTATTTATTACAAAACATTTTTTTAGATCTTTAAACAAAAGAATGAATAAGTATTTATATCAAACATTACAATTTTTTTTAATCACTGTGGGTTTGGATGCTAATGGCATGATTTTTTTAGATAAACCAGTGTTAATTCTAGAATTATCTAAAAAATTAGGTTTTTACATCTTTGACTTTTAAAACAAATATACATACACATTTTAAGGAAACACTTAGATGTCATTAATGAACTTTACTTGCATTATAGATTGTGCTTAGACTTTCTTATTAGATTCATTCAATTTGTTTTTTTTAATGTAACAAACTAAATTAATAAAAATTTTATTAAACAATCTAAACATTCAATATTTAGTGTTTTACTTATTTTTATTTATTTCTTATCACTCATTAGGATATAATTTGTATTTTTAAGACTCGTGTCCTAAAAATACTAATTATATTATGTTGTGATATTTGAGGCAAAGTGTTAGTAAAGCCTCTTCTATATGGTTTACAGAATTGCATTCATTCTTGAAATTTAATCAATTGATTTTGATAAAACTTTGCCACTTTCTATTAATTGCAATGAGATATCCAAAAATGTAATATAAAATATGGGTCTATGACTTCATTTTTGAAATACAGTGAGGTCAAAGTGGCAATGTCCATGCTCCCTGACGTGATTGAGCATGCCTAACAAAATTGCATTGTTCTTGAATCACCTCTTTGTGTCGTCAAGTGCAAGGATTGTCTCTTTCTTCCCAGCTCCGCTAAAGTTCTATTGCAATACAACAAAATTGTGCAATGTCCTAGTATTTTATCATTATTATATTAATTTCATTTTATAAATGTTATTTTTTAAATTTACAAAATAAAAAAATTATAAGTTACATTTTGTAAATATTAATTATTCTAAATTTGATTTCCATATACAGATACATTGCAGATTGCTCAAACTGAAGCTGAAAATGTTTCATAATAAATAATTTTAGTAACCTCGATTAAGTAGCTTTTGTTTATTTCAAGTACGTAATATTAAGTATAAAATAATAACAGATTAAAAAACAATCTTTATATTTGCATAACAAAAATTAAATCTTAATATTCAATAAATTTTGCATATTTTGATAATATATTAATTAATAAATAAAAATTAATAAACAAACTTCCTGGATTTAAAAATACCAAGAAGTTCTTGTAAAATTTTTAAAATAGCAATAAATTTTCTTAAACAAAATACAGAATAGAACTTACTTGATCAAGAGTTAGCCAATGGCATGAAAGCAAAAATGCAGGATTTATTTGAGAAGGGTATGTTTTAGGCAGCACAAAATATAAAGTGATTGGGGGCAAATACTTAACTTCAAACTCTACATATTTTGAAGAATTAGTTTTCTCATTATCTAAACAAAAAATATTTAATTATTAAAATCATTTAATCAACGATAAATAATTTATTCAGATTTAAATANTATGATTTTATGTGCTTTAAACGCTTTTCTAGTGATATTACGACTTCAATATTTGTGGCGGACGGACATAAAGTCGAATAAAATGACTTAAACTTGATTTTTATTTTTCCATATACTTTTTTGACAAACGACGTATAATCGGGAACGACGTAACTCGAAACGACGTAAGTCGAGGTATACCTGTAATTTTCATTTAATTATACAGTATTTATGTATTTTATTTATAATTTTTGTGTTTTAAATCATCATTTGGGCATTTAGTTTTATCTCAAATTACGTGAATTTGCTGTTTTAAGTTTATAGAAACAGGTATTGGAAATAGGTATTGTTTGGAGTCTGGGAATGGATTAATTTGATTTCCATTATTTTTTATGGGAAAAATTGATTCAGACTTCAAACAACCTCCTGGAATGAATTAAAATTGAAGTACAAAGTACCACTGAACTTTTTAATTTATAACTTCTAACAATGACTATCTGTAAACACTAAATAATATTATTATATGTGGTATATTCAACAATAAAAAATGAATTCATTATAAAAAATTTTGGGAGTTGGTGACTATTTGTATTTTTAACACTTAATTTATCTCAAATATTCATTTTTATTTTTCCTTCACTTATTTTATGATTATATTTACAATAACCTGCTATAGAAGCAAGTAGTAGTACTACCAATGCTAGATAGCATACCAGGCAGAAATTATCTTCCATCGATTTCAATCATGAGCAAGGGCTTCAGCTTCCTCCCAAGTCATATTGAGCATCTTCAAATCTTGAAGAAAAGTTTTACACCAAGTATTCCTGGGGCATCCTTGTGGTCATTTGGCACCAGGGGGAACCCATTTCATGGCTGTCTTAGGGATCCCACTGTTCTCCATACAAAAAATGTGGCCAGCCAGTCTGACTCTTCTACAGGCAACAATGTTATGAAGTTTGCACATCCCACTCCTTCGGAGAACCTCTTCATTGGTGATATGATCTAAATATAGAATCTTCAGGATTCATCATAGACATCTCTGTTGGAAGACATCAAGCCTTCTTTTGCTGTTTCCCCGATGTCTTTCAGGACTCACTAGCATAAACAGCTATCGGAATCATGATAGAGATGAGCACATGGAATTTGATTCTCAATGAGATGTGTGGTGAGGACCAGATTTTGTTCATCCGCCAGAAGACTGTCGCCGCTTTCCCAATGCGGCACTTCACATCCATTTACCATGTTACCATTTTGGGAAATAACACTACCCAAGCAGGTAAATTTCTCCACCTCCGACAATTACTCCCCACATTTGGGAAGTGCTACATACATGCATAATTTTAGACTTTGCAGCATTTATCCTGAGGCGAATTTTGTGTGCCTCCCGACCCAATGTGACCGTGGCATGATGTAGCATTGTCTTGCTTTCCTCTAATAGGGCGATATCATCAGCAGAAACCAAATCTCCAAGACAGTCCTGGTCAAATCTGTGTATGGCAGCCCCAATGTGTGCACTGGACTCGTCTGCCCGCCGCATGACATAATCAAGCGTGATGAGGAAGAGGAAAGGGGACAGGACACAACCCTGCCTAACTCCTGTCATAATTTCAAAAAAGTCTGTATGACCACTTTCAGTCTTGACACAACAACTTGAATGCAGGTATAAGGCCTTGAAAATGATGACAAAGTTTGTTGGTACACCATATAATTGCAAGATCTGCCAGAGGGACTCGCAGTGAACACTGTCAAAAGCCTTCTTGAAATCAATGAAATTGATGGCCAGTGGGTGTCAATACTCAGTATTGTTTGATGATATTTCAAAGGGAGAAGATCTGCTTGCTGCACAATCTTCTGCAGCAAAACCCAGCTTGCTCCTCCCACAAGCACTGATTGAGGGCAATCTGCAGGCGTCGAAGGAGGACCACACAAAATGCCTTTCCAGGCACAGAAAGGCGTTTGATACCATCCCTAGTTGGTACACTCGGAGATACCTCCTTTCTTAGGAATTCTGACTATAGTGCCTCTTCTCCAATCCTCTAGGACCTCCCCACATTGCCAGCACCTGTTAAACAATAACATTAGCTTTTCCAACATGAGCTGCCCTCCATGCTTCAAAATCTCAGTTGTAAGTTTGTCCAAACCGGCTGCCCTACTATTCTTTAGACTCTTAATCACAAGCTCCACTTCCTCAAGGGTAATATCACCAGTGTCCACCTGAAGCTCATCCTGTGCATTTTCAATATTGAAATCATATTTTATGGCCAGTTCTGCTCGACTAAAATGTTTCCCGAAAATGTTCCATCAACCTCTTGTTCTGTTCATCTTGAACGATCAGAAGCTTCCGTTTTTGTCTTTTATTGGAATGCTGGAGTTACTCCTCGTCCCAGTCAGTTCATTGACTATGCAGTACATGGTCTTGGAGTCATTCTGGTCAGAAGCCTCCTGCACTTCAGTGCCTTTTCGTTCTAACCATTCCTTCTTGTCTTTCTGACAGCTTTTCTTTGAATGTCTATCCAACTCTGTATATCTTTAGTTTAGTTCCTCCATCTCAGCCATTGTTTTAGCCTGGTCCCTTTTAAGTTTTGCATCTTTCTTCTCATCAATCAACTTCCACAAGCGATCTTGGATCACTGTTCCTTTCATCTTCTTAGACGTCTTCCAATGATGTTTTGGGTGCACTCCATGGTAATGTCTCTGAAGTTCTCCCAGAGATCATTTATATCTGTCATCTCTCCAAGAAGGGCAAAGCGACTGTGCAACTCAGAGTAAATACTTTGGTGATGATTGAATCATTTAATTTTTCTCCCACAAACGGCCTTTTTAGCATGAACTGCCTTTGATTACAAAGTTTGAGTTTAATATCCACCCTAATTAGGTAATGGTCAAATCCAATATCTGCACTTCTGTAAACCCTCATATTGCGCAATGATGACTTCCACTTTTTACTAATACAAATAAAGTCTATCCAATTAAAAGTGCACTTGTCTGGTGACTGCCAGGTCTTCTTATGGATAAGCCGATGTTGGAAGTAGGTGTTCCCAACACATAGCCAGTTGTTTTCACAAAATGATGTTAGCCTTTCTCCATTGTCACATATAAGCAGAGGATGCATGAGCACTAATCACAGCCTTGAGTCCTTGACTACACTGCCCAATTGGGCATTGAAGTCCCTGATCAGGACCCTCAGGTCATGATTCAGGATACCATCAAAGACGTCTTGGAGTAGTTCATAAAATTCATCTTTTATTGTGTCCTCTGCATCATTGGTTGGTGCAAAAACCTGCACCACAGTCACTTTGGCATGTCCATGGATAAAGTAAGCTGTAATAATCTGATCACTGAAGGGTCTCCATCCAAGTAGTGCTTTCATTACTCAGGATAAGACCTACTCCACATTTGTGCTGCTCTTCATGGCCCACAAACAGAATGGTCTTGCCAGCACTACTGATTTGGCCATTTGTCGTCTCACTGATGTCAA
The DNA here is from genome assembly GCF_000671375.1 of Centruroides sculpturatus. Classification (NCBI taxonomy): domain Eukaryota; kingdom Metazoa; phylum Arthropoda; class Arachnida; order Scorpiones; family Buthidae; genus Centruroides; species Centruroides sculpturatus. The sequence goes on along the minus strand of NW_019385687.1, from coordinate 27,223 downwards.
GGATATCCAACCAGTTTTCATCAAATGTCTGTAATAGCTAAGTGAGTCTTCCACTCTGATATAAAGTACACACATTCCAATTTTCATAATATTTCTGGCAGAAAAGATCATTTCCGACATCGTTGTCAGTTTCCTCCAACGCCATCATATTACTTGGAGCAGAAGTTCTGCTTATTCTTGCTGTTTCCATAGCACCCATAACTTTTACAGGGACGGGTTGCTAACCCAATGCCCAACCCTCCTTTTGCATCAGGGTTCAAACAGTTATTAGCTTATGAAACCTGAAAATTTTAACCATTTATTTTTTAAATGTTCTATTCTATTCAAATTTGCTTAAAAACATGTTTACAACAATTTGCCACAACAAATGTGTTAGTGTTTGTTTCACACTTGAGTTGTTTTATTTTGTCATTGTGAACAATGAAAACAAACAAATTAATCATTGTTATTAAAGAACTTATTATTAAGGAATAACAAAAGAGGAAATCTACATGAAATCGTGCAGAACAGTTTTACATTCCAAAATCCACAGTTCAAGATACCATTATGAAATTCCTTACAACAAATAGTGTAATTAATAAGGCTCAAGCTGGACATCCTGAAATATTTACCTCGAGACAGAAATGTGTCATTGTCAGGAAAGCGAAGAAAAATGCACAAATAATTGCTCCTAAACTTGCTGTTGATGGTTCTGTAGAATGTAGAGTACATACATTTGCAGAAACTGTCAGAAAAACTTTAAAGAAAGCTATAAAGATTTTATGGCTATGAAAAAACCAGAAGTAAAGGTTAAAGTTTGTAAAAGACTTTTATACAAAATCAATAACATTTTGGAAATCAGTTTTGAGGTCAATGATCCAAATGATTGCCTGAAAGTACAGAGAAAAGCTAGAGAATCTTTAAAAATGAAAAATCTGATCCCTACAGTGAAATGTGGAGATGGTTTAGTGCCATTTGGAGTTTTATGTCTGCAAACAGTGCTGGAATTCTGCAATTTGATAATGGAACAACAAATCAATATATGTATAAATAAATTTTAAATAATGTTCAGAAATCAATAAGAAAGTTAAAGTCAGGATAAGATTAAGATATCAAGGGTTTGTTTTCCAACATGACAATCATCCAAAGCACACTTTGAAAATTTGTCAGTTTCTTGATGTGCACTGTGTAAAAGGGCTTCCTTGTCCTCCACAATCGCCTGACCTCAACCCAATTCAGCATTTATAAGATGAATGAACAATCAGAACAGAATCAATAATATCATCAGAGTTTTGAATTTTAATAGACAAAACTGTTATAAACTTTGGATGAATCAATGCCTAATTGTTATCAAAGCAAACGCAGGCCCAACTTGTTCTTAAATGTATAAAATTTTTTGTTTTATCATTACTTATTTCTTCTGTCCAGATAGTTGTGATGTGAAAATTGTCACAGTTTTAAATATAAGGATATTTCTTTTTGATGAATGCTTTTGTACATGGTAAATACTTTTTTCTAGTGTAAAAGAGTCTAAATATTTTACATCTGTCATTACTTTTTCCTATTTCATGTAAGAAATGAGTTATAACTAAAAAACTCTTCCATTTTATAGGTGTTTGGATACTTTTGTGAGCTAGTGTATATTGTTAAGTATATTTTTAATGGAACCTTTGGAGGTGTAGGTTGTATGATTGTGCAGGTTACATGAAAGTTATATTTCATTCTATAGCAATTTTTTACAGGATATGCAATGATGCATGTTATCCACACAAAATTATATATTTTCAGTAATTTAAATTAAACTAAAACTCATACCCATTTTGTCCTATTATTCTGAAATTTCCTTCCTCCTCTGTAGTTTGAAGATGATGATCCTCTTTGATAGCTTCCATTCGTTTCTGTGTAATGAGATTGATTGTTTCTATGAGCTACTTGCCTGCTGCCAAAAGCATCAGTCTGTATGTCTACTCTTTGATAATTTTGACTGTGAATGCGGGTTTCCCCATTTACATTTTGATTCCTATATTCCTGTCTAGAATTTTGATTGAAGTGTGTTATTTTGCTTGTCGTTGGATTAAACTTCTCTTCATCTTTTTGTTCCGTACACAAACAGTTGATAGCTTGGTTTTTAACAGTTTTACTTTGAAAATTTCTGTAGTTGTCCTTATATTTATTTTCTTTTACTTCTTGATATTTTGAACTATTAGTTTGAGTGATTCCATTAGAGACATTCATCGGAAAATTTTCTTTGTGTCTATTTCTAAATTTATACGAACTATAACGATCATCACACTTATACCGATAACAGGAATCTTGAACTGAATTATTATACTTCATATTTTGATTTAAGTATACATTTCTTTGTGCTTTCTGATGATGGCCATTCCATTCTCGATAATGTAAATTCTTATCTGAATCATTTTGAATTGCTTTTCTACATGATTTTCTGTTAAGTCTATTTTGGTCAAACCGTTCATCTAAAAATATAAATCATTAAAATTAATTCATTGTCATTCACAGTTATAAAAAATTGTGTTATCATTTTAATGACATTTAATAAAAATTATCTATTTAATAAATGATTCTATTCATTAATATAAAAATTAAATTTAGTCATATCAAATACTAATCAATTTAATGAGTTTATTAATTTATAAAATACTAGGAATATAAATAGAACAACTTGCTTGCAGACAACTGTAGACATAATTTTGGAATGAAATACAGTATTATTAAAGTGTTCCACAAAGTCTGTATAGTGGAACCCATTTAAGACATGATTGCTTACTGATGTAAGCACAAGTTATGACCCACTTATCTACAGCATTCATTAAATTTTAACTTCTCAAGTTGACATCAAGGTACTGTACATCTTTTTTTCTCAATATAATTTTGTTGTCCCAACACACCTTTATAATGTAATTTTTACCTACCTTCACAATTGCAAAAGTCAACTTTTCTATTTTATTGATGTAAAAACTTCTAGATTTATACAATATTTTCAGTTTGAAATCTATATTCATCAGAATTTTATCCTGATTGGGCAGACTAATTTATTGATAAAAATGGTTAGAAAAACATTAGAAAACAATAAAAGGATTATGTTTCTTGCTTGTGAATAGCAGAGTATTCTTTCTGTAGATGTTTTAACACTTCATTTTTTTCATTTTTTAAACAATGGCAGCTTGAAGAAACTTTATTAACTGCACACTTGAGATGAAATGGCAAGCAATTAAATTTCCGACACCCTTGGTTCCAAATCCTTGCAAATTAACCATTTTGCCAGACCAACTGTGGTCTCATATTAATAATAATTCATCAACAGACCTTACATGTTAACTATAACTATACACACCTATGTGTCTGAAGTATACCATGGACTGCTAGAAGCTTAAATAAATATCAAATGTAAATTAAGTCAGACATCACCATTGACATACTCATCTCTCTTAAAAGTCATAGCTTAGGTTAAATTTAAGCAAAATAAACTAAGAATATCACAAAATTGGGGATCACCACCAACAAGTGCTGTGCAAATAATGTACTGTAAATAAATCTGCCCTACACACAAGGCCAAGGCGACTGCAGGAATTTCAAGTTTCCTCTTGTAATTTTGCCTGGATTAAAGGAGTTGCCAGAAATTCAACAGTGAACCTATACAAGATTTGTGGGCTATCCACACATCTTGTAGATTAGTGATTATCTGTAATCATTGATAGATCATAGTGAAACATCTTTTGTTAGAGAAGTTAAGTAGATAAGATGGAGTATGCTTATGCTGGACAAAAAGCAATTTTAAGTCAACATTTTTTAGCATCTATTTTTTCCTATATTAATAAAAATGTAGCCTTCTACAAAAGAAAAATCATGCCAAAACAGAAAATTCTGGTCAGTATCACTTCATTTCATTTAAACTGTTTTATTATATATTGCAACATAGAAAAAAAAAAAGTGTCTCTGAAAACTGAGTGTTTAGTTTATAAGTGTAGAAGTTCTACTTATCCTAGGAATGACAGTAGCCGAGTGGATAAGGTTCTAGATTCTGTAGCTACATGATATGGGTTTGATCCTTTGCAACTTTAGTTTTTTTTTTAATATATAACATAATTATTTTATTATTTTACCATATCATTAGCATTATTATTACTATTCTTATTCCTTACATTTAAAGCTTATAAAAAGAGATTAAAAACTATGGTATCATTTCCTGTTTAGTAAAAACAAAGTTTCTGTAAATTTAACTATGTCATTAAATAAAACTTTTATTTCTTCATATTTATTTACAGATATTTTCACTTATGGTTACATACTATGACATCAAAGGAAATAATCTCTGGATGTTACTGTGCATGGATGAAAAAGACAAGTATGATATGAAAATAGGATAGCATAGTAGTTTCAGCATTTTCCTTTTAATTGTTAATGTTATGGACAATTTCCTCATGCACTCATGTTTGTTACACTTCAAATAAAACAACAACACCATATCTGAAAATAACTATGAAAAAATTACAATTTTATTTAATGACATAAAAGAGTTAAAACTACAGAAACTTTGTTTTTGCTAAACAGACATTGTGATTTTTATTTGGACAAGGAACTATTTGTGTTTAGAGTTACATGCTCACCAAGTTTCATTCAAATCAGAGATGAGAAAGTCTAGCCATCTCCTTGTAAATGATTTTGCTATTCCAATAATGTGAAAAATGACAATTGTGAAGTTCCTAAATATATTTTTTTAGTTACCTTCTAATTGCATATATTTAAAATCAAGAATTACCATATGTAATTGAATGTAAGATGCACTTTTTTCAGATTTTAGTATCTCTGAAAATAGGGCATGTCTTACATTCAATGCAATGAATCACAGTTAATGATCTCTGCCATATGTCTTATTTCTCTCTCATTAATTCCAGATTTAATTGTTTCCATTTTCTTTAAATGGAAACGATTAAATCTCAATCTATAAAAAAAACCATTAAAGATAGTTTTTGGACATTATAAAATGCTCATGATACCTTTAATATTTAAAATAAAATGATATTAAGTATTAATAGTATTCATTTAAGAATATTAAGTAATGTATTACCTGATACATGAGAAATATCTAAACCGTCACTTATTTTCAAAAAAGACAAAGTTTCTTCCTTGAGAAACTGTATCCATTTGTATAAAACAACTTCCTTTTCACCTTCATGCCATAATTTATCCAGTTTTCTACAAAGTGAGGATATCTACATAATAGAAATATATTTTTGTAATCCTTAAAAAAATTAAATATCATATAAACAAACTGCTCCATCATTTTCAAAATTTATTTTTAATTTTTTGGCTGCAAGAATATACAATAATTAAGATTATTACAAAATAAACATAAGAAAAAAATCAATTATAACAAACTTAAAACACAAATAAGATATTTGAAAAATAATTTTAATAAATTAACAATACTATCCATATATCTTTATCAATATATGTAATACTAACTTAAGTGATGTTCAAACAATTGTAATGATGCCATAATTAAAGTTTTGTTGTGACTAGATAATGGCATGTAATTTACAATGCATACATATATCTGCTAATCCACTACAGTAATGGCCCCAGAAATTTTTACTATATAGTGCAGAATACATAGAATATAGAATTCTAGTTGTATCAACTCTGATATTAATAGAAGTACCAAACTGCATATGAAGCACTGTACATGTTTAGGAGTCCTGAAATTGTGGAAAAAAAATAAAAATACATTGGTTTATGATACCATAAAATTATACAGAGGACATAATCTTTTGTGCTTAGGAGCTCTGGAAGGTCTTAATCCATCAATGATTAAAAGGACATGTTAAAATATGTATGGTTTAAAAATGTATTAATTATTATTGATTTATAGTAATTCATCCGGTGTTATCTTGCCTGTTGTTTTGCAGTAATGTCTTTAATAACAGATAACATATTTAATTGAACTAAGAAATGCCAGCAACTTAAACTAATGTGAAGTTGCCAATAGGGGTGTGATTGGCACTGAGAAAGACTATACAGTTACAAGAAACAATTTATTTGACATGAAAGGAGCTTACAACATTTCCATAGTCTTGGAAGTTCAAAGTCGGTGATGATCTCTGGATCTTCCTCTCCTTTTCAAGATAGTCCCAAATGAAAGAGTATCTCTGGTTCATGAATGAGAGTTCTTCCAACATCTCAATGATTCCAGGGAGATGTGGTCAGCTTCCGGTAATGGAAAGAGGTTGATCTGAAGAAGGGAAACAGAGACAAAGATAGACATGAGACACACACAACAATTGCTCCAACACTTGAGAATTTTTGAGAAGTCATTGCATCCTTGAAATTTGAGGTTTTTATTTTCTGTCCATTCCAATTAATTGGTGTACACTTGTTACATTGCTAAGTGTAACAATCTCAACTTAGATTGCAGGAAGTCAAAATTGATGTTTAATTCAATCCCAACTGGGGATAGTTGATCTTAACACTTACATTCTTCTATTGTTTATATATTCATATCACACTTTTTTATACAGATAATTATTTCTAACTTTTTTCCTTTCAAAAATGTTTTAATGCAAATTTTAGTGAGGATTCATCAGACCTGTCAAGAGCCTCATATTACTGTGCTGTGAGAAAATAAACATTAAAACAATAAATGTTTAATGTTTAAAACACTGATTAAAGCTGATAGTGATAACTGATAATGTTTGTACATCATCAGATATTATGGCTGATAAGCATTTTTTAAGTTATCTTTGTGCCCTATTTACCTGACAATATTATAATCAGAATTCAGTTACAGTTAATATTATAGTTTATTTTAACTTGTATTGTACATTTTGGAATATACTAATTTTCAATATTTATGATAAAAAAGTAACTTTCTTTCCCACCCTGTAAAATGAGTTGGCAAATTGAAATTTGAACCTACAGCTTTCATGGGTTGAGTATTAATGATTATATTACCAAAATTCATAATTGGGCATAATGGTATTATTTAAGGAATAATAATACCCACAATATGATCCATGCTACAAGCTACATGCTAGAATAAAGAAAGATTTCAGCAATCTTTCTAAATCAATTCATAGCCATCCTAGATAGGTGAACGAGGTCCAGCAGACCACCTATCTCACACCAGTTCACCAAAACCAAGAAATTCAAGGTGATGCTGATGTCATCCAGAACTGCTATTTCTGGAGTTTAAAAAGCCTGGCAATACAATGAATGCCCAGACATTGGACATTGGACAATTTGCATCAAGCCATCAGGAAGAAGTGTTCTGGTGTGTTGTCTGACATCATTATTCTTCATGACAATAAATGTCCAAATGTTGGATCACACAGGAGGCATTAGCAAAGAAATAGTGAGAGTTCTTAACCACCCATCCTACAGCCCTGATCTGTCACCTTGTGACTTCCATTTGTTTGGGCCTCTCATTAAATTTCTGAAGGGCAATGCTTCCACAATGATAAACTCAAGACTGCAAATGGTTCAAGGAGTAATGATACTTCTTTTTGGACAGTATTCAATGCTTGGTGAAATAGTACAATGCATATCTGAATGCCCAGGGTAACTTTTTCTCCTAAAAGAATACTGCATTTTTATTCATTAAGCATCGCTGTTTCTGTTTGTTTACTTTGTAATTTCATTGTATTGGCTTATATTAATATGTAAATGGTCCAGACAGGTTTCAGTTGATCACACCTCATACTAACAATATCTTTGATTTTCTTCAAAATGATGATTTATTATGTAAAATGATACTAAATTTTATCAAGTAGCTTAGAAAAAGGGATAATATTTCACTACTTATTTTAAACCAAACAGTAATATATCATACAATGCAACATAACTGGTATATTTGTCCACCTGTTTTCAATCTCCATGTAAACTTAATTTTTGTGGATTGTATTTCATACAATGATTGTTTCAAGATAATATTTCTTTGCTAATAGAAATTCAATAGCAACAATATCTAAAAAATTACTGTCGAAACTGCTTTTTTATTTGGAAGATAAAATAAGTGTGATATATCTGAACAAGCAAAAAATCAAGGGGTTACTATACTATACAAAAAGTAATTAACAAAAGAAATTAATATTTACTTTTGCACAACTAATTTGTAATAAAGTAGACTCTAAATAACTTTTTAATATACATACTCTGCAAATTGTACATCATCTATAAACCAAAAACAATATTTTCATTGTCTAAGGATAATAAAATTATACATCAACCAATGCCAAATATTATCAAGCTAGAAACTGCTCTTGGTGTGTATCTTTATAATATATCGAGTTTAGTGATGATGTTTCTTTAGATAATAAAATTATATGAAATTATTCAAAGAAAACTTAAGAATAAAATTAAAAAAAACTTGCTACTAAAACACTAATGAAGACATTGAATCATACTAGTGTCACCAATTTTGATCAAACTTGGTGCAGATATAATGCATCAAGTCTGATCATACTACTCAAAATTTAACAAGAAAATTGAGGTTGAAGATTGCATAATCAGTTAAAATCATCAGTACTTCTATTATTTGTAGAGCAGCCACTGGCTCGGTGGGATGTGCCAGTTTTGTATTCAGCAGGTTGGCACTTTAAAACTCATTGTATCAATGGAGTTTTTCCCCTAAAACTATAATTATCACTTTTATTTTTATCAATAAATTAAAAACTTTATAAAGCAACTACAGAATTGTTTGCAATTAATAGAGCTGAGAAACTTCAACTCAGGAAGATGTAATAGAATTACATTCTATAATACATCACCAATTACACACTCCAATATTCTCAAATATAATACAGTATGCATGGTTCTCTGGCATCAATTAATTTGGAGAAGTGTTTTTAAATGTTAACCAAGTTTGTTTTCCAGTGACATATATAAATCTTCTTGCTATTGTAATTTTTGCATTTATTCAATGTGCAAGCTGAAGAAATGTTTATTGTTTCACATGCTTCTACAAAAATTATCACCTGCAAACTTGTGCTTCTGAAGAACAAACAAATTGAGTAATGTTAATAAAAATATCTGTTTTTATTAACAAAATTAGTTTTGAATAATTATAATTTTGTTTATAAGTATTATTTGCTTTGCTTTTTTGCATCTGGCAATTTGCTGTCAGTGTGGACTAAGCCAAAGTGAATACAAAATAATTTGCGTTTTCATTTTTTAATAATTCCTTTAAATTTTTTTATTTTAAAGTGACTAACACATAAATGAGAAAAGTGCTACAGGGTGCTACAAAAAATATGATGTTTAAGTGCAAAATTGTAGAAAGTATTGTGCAGGAAATATTTAACATATAATTGCAAAAAACATACAACTGAGAAATGTATAAACAGAGTTTAATTGTAAATTTAACCTAATTAATATAAAATAATTTCTTATACTGTAAAGTTAAAAAAAGAAAGCAAATAAATTGAAATACAATCAAGACCCAAATTGAAAGGAACACTAAAAAAAATCATTATGTTTACAGAAATATAAGTACATTGATGCTAGTTAAAAGTAGTTTGAAATGGAAACAGCCAATGTTGTTGATCTAGGCAAGAAAGATTACCATGCCAAATGTAAAGTAAATAAGCAATAAATAAAATATTAGATTGTTCAGAAAGTAATTTTGTTTTTTTTACCACTAGACAGATTAGTCGTATTTTTCCTGCCATTTTTATTCTAAACTGTATTATCATTATATATTTTGACAGCTAGCATTTTAATTAATTGATAAGGATTATTTGTAAAAAATTTTGTTTGATTTTGTGCAGTTGTTTATTTTTTGTGTCCCATCAAATATGGAAGATTGAAAGCAGCATTTTCGGCATATTTTGCTCTTTTATTACCGAAAAGCTAAGAATGCTGTTCAAGCGAGAAAAAACTTGTGTGACATGTATGGGGAAGATGTATTGACAGAACGACAGTGCCAAAACTGGTTTACAAAATTTTGTTCTGGCAATTTCAATATTGAAGATGCACCACATTCTGGATGGCCAATTGAAGCCAATGAAAACAAAATAAAGGTACTGATTGAAGCAAACTGCCAAATAACAACACGTGAAATCACTAAGAGATTAAATTTGTCAAATTGAACTGTTTATGATTACTTGAAACAAATTGGTTTAGTTTCAAAGCTTGATATATGGGTTCCACATGTTCTTAAAGAGAGATGCTCTCTTTGGTGGGATTTTAAGGAAATTTTTTTTTGGAGCTTTTACCAGACAATTTAACAATTGATTTGAAAGTGTACTGCCATCAAGTAAACAAATTGAGTAATATCATAAACAGAAAAGGCAGCCAGAATTGATCAACAAAACAGGTGTAGTGTTTTACCATGATAATGTCAAATTTCACACAAGTTTGGTAACTCGTTAGAAACTGTTATAACTTAGATGGGACGTGCTATCGCACCAACCATACTCGCCAGATCGAACACACTCAGATTATTACTTGTTCTGGTCTATACAATTTTTTTTAACTGTAAGACATTTACTTGAAATGACAATGTCAGAAATCACTTGGATCTGTTTTTTTGTAAGCAACGATCAAAACTTTTATGAATGTGAAATTCCAGAAACTACTACCAGAAACGATGACAACAAATATTTGACGAAAATGGTCGATAAATAATTCAACAAAATATTTATTTATTATAAAAATATTTTGTTTTTTTCCATGGAAAAAAAACGAAATTATTTTCCGAACAGCCCAATAATTGCCAGTGACACCACAATTGTTGATTTTAGTAAGAAAGTTGCATAATATATCTTGGAGAGTTAATTGTTTAACTCTTATTTACTCTACAAAATTAACATAATGCAAAAATCAATAGTCAGTTTCTAAATAAATCTCTGAAAGTCATCATATACAATATAAAAGGAAATTACTATAAATTTATTAGTTTTCAAGGTAAAATTTTAAAGTGGGAGTGTCTAATATCACTTAAAACATTTCAATCTTATTTGTTAAATATTTTTATTAATTACTACTTAAATAATTATTTTATCTGAATATAAAAAAAATTAAATAGAAAAATTTGTGCCAGGCTTAAAACTGGCAAATAGTTCACACCTGCTTTCAAATTGATTTTTAAACACAAATAAATTGCAGATTATTTACAGGAAATACAGTAGTTATTTGTAATTGTATTTTTGCAAATCTTTTATTACAATTTAAACTATTTAAATTGGATTTTTCACACCATTAATATTTATATTGTATCTAAATACAGATATTTTATACACATTAATATAAGAATGAAAACTGCTTATAAATCACAAAGAAATTCAAATTTATTTCAATCTTATTTATCAAATATTCTTATTAATTAATTACTATTTAAATATTAAAAAAATTAAACAGAAAAGCTACATCAAAGAAAATCTTATGCAAATTTCTCTATAAATTATTGAAATTTTTTTTAACTAAATGAAATATTAATCATTCATTACTTTATTTGTTCATGTTCAACAATAAAACAAGAATCAAGAGTTATGATATTACATTATTCACAGAATATTATTTTATTCAAATTATATAATTATATTGTTTTCATTTGAGATTAAACAGATTTATAAATACTGAGAATCTATGTAAATATTCTAAAGTTAATGCTTAACATTCAACAAACAACAAAAACTGTTTGATTAAGATTACTGAAGTTATTTATTACAAAACATTTTTTTAGATCTTTAAACAAAAGAATGAATAAGTATTTATATCAAACATTACAATTTTTTTTAATCACTGTGGGTTTGGATGCTAATGGCATGATTTTTTTAGATAAACCAGTGTTAATTCTAGAATTATCTAAAAAATTAGGTTTTTACATCTTTGACTTTTAAAACAAATATACATACACATTTTAAGGAAACACTTAGATGTCATTAATGAACTTTACTTGCATTATAGATTGTGCTTAGACTTTCTTATTAGATTCATTCAATTTGTTTTTTTTAATGTAACAAACTAAATTAATAAAAATTTTATTAAACAATCTAAACATTCAATATTTAGTGTTTTACTTATTTTTATTTATTTCTTATCACTCATTAGGATATAATTTGTATTTTTAAGACTCGTGTCCTAAAAATACTAATTATATTATGTTGTGATATTTGAGGCAAAGTGTTAGTAAAGCCTCTTCTATATGGTTTACAGAATTGCATTCATTCTTGAAATTTAATCAATTGATTTTGATAAAACTTTGCCACTTTCTATTAATTGCAATGAGATATCCAAAAATGTAATATAAAATATGGGTCTATGACTTCATTTTTGAAATACAGTGAGGTCAAAGTGGCAATGTCCATGCTCCCTGACGTGATTGAGCATGCCTAACAAAATTGCATTGTTCTTGAATCACCTCTTTGTGTCGTCAAGTGCAAGGATTGTCTCTTTCTTCCCAGCTCCGCTAAAGTTCTATTGCAATACAACAAAATTGTGCAATGTCCTAGTATTTTATCATTATTATATTAATTTCATTTTATAAATGTTATTTTTTAAATTTACAAAATAAAAAAATTATAAGTTACATTTTGTAAATATTAATTATTCTAAATTTGATTTCCATATACAGATACATTGCAGATTGCTCAAACTGAAGCTGAAAATGTTTCATAATAAATAATTTTAGTAACCTCGATTAAGTAGCTTTTGTTTATTTCAAGTACGTAATATTAAGTATAAAATAATAACAGATTAAAAAACAATCTTTATATTTGCATAACAAAAATTAAATCTTAATATTCAATAAATTTTGCATATTTTGATAATATATTAATTAATAAATAAAAATTAATAAACAAACTTCCTGGATTTAAAAATACCAAGAAGTTCTTGTAAAATTTTTAAAATAGCAATAAATTTTCTTAAACAAAATACAGAATAGAACTTACTTGATCAAGAGTTAGCCAATGGCATGAAAGCAAAAATGCAGGATTTATTTGAGAAGGGTATGTTTTAGGCAGCACAAAATATAAAGTGATTGGGGGCAAATACTTAACTTCAAACTCTACATATTTTGAAGAATTAGTTTTCTCATTATCTAAACAAAAAATATTTAATTATTAAAATCATTTAATCAACGATAAATAATTTATTCAGATTTAAATATTAACAAATATAAACATCCAAACCTGATAGTTATATATTAAAGCTAAATTACTACTGAACTATATTGAGCTACATTACTACTAGTGTTATTAATTAAATGCTAAGTAATTTGGCACTACATGTCAAATTCTATAATATAGCCCAATATAATTCGGCAACCATTCGGCTTTAATTAAATATTAACTAACTTTTTTCTAATTGGCTTCAAAGCCAATTAATTATTAAACAAAAAAATTGACTCTCTTTACAAGTAAAAAAAATACACAGGAAATTCAAAATCTATTAGAAAAAAATGTATTAATTTATACTTATTTATTTACAGAAATGAATGGAAAATAAACTTCCAAAAGTTTTAAATTCAGTTATTCTAAATATTTTTGTTCGTGTCTTTTTAATTCACCAAAACTAAAATATTTTGGAATGCCTAAATCCCTTCCTTATCCACAATATTAAGCATTTGTAACAAAGACCAAATATTTTGAAAATATCTTGGAAAGGACTGATATTTAATGTTATAGATAAGATCAGTCTAATATATATATTTATATATTTAATATATATATAATTAATCCTTACGCTGTATATATATATATATACACAGCATAAGGATTAATTCATACATACAGGGATGTATCTATACAGAATGGCATGAGACAATGTTTCCCCACACTAAGGAACTTCTGCCACTTACTCTCTGCTGATCTCTATTCCAGTTTAATTTTCAAACACCATAAGAATTAAATGTCACAAGCATTTAATCAATGGATGAAACAGAAAAATAGAAACATCATACTCAAGTATCAATACTAAGCTATATGAACAGGCATGAGATATAGAATAAAATTTAATACTTGTCCTTCTTGTTCAAGCTTTTTATTTTTTATTAAGTATTGTCATGTGTATCACTGGTTTGCATATGATATGCAAGAAGCTGCTATATCAATATGGCAATTCTTTGCACATTAATGTTATTAGTGATCATGGGCTTGCATTTTTACAATAGCCTACATATCTATGCTAAGTCTGCAAGTCATCAGCCATTGAGTGATGCACACTTGGAAATTTCTGGCTACATTCCTGTATATATATATTGTTTATTTTTATTAATAAACAACATATTCTAATATTTAAAATTTTTAAATTATATTTATATGTATTGTGAGGAATTGAACTCTCTTTTGAATGTTTTAAAAACTTAAAACATTATAATTTTTTCTTCTTTTATCATTATTTCCCTTTGTTCTCCAGTTCCCAGAAGGACCTTTAACCTCAACATTAAACATCACATCGATAATTGATCTTCCCTTCTTCCAAAGTCATTTTGAACAACTACCTACTTCTCCCCTCTCCCGGGGATAATTCATTTGTACCTTCATTGCCAGTTACAGACTAATGTGCCAATTAATAAAAACTTCAAATCATTATACAAGAGAGAGTAACATGAAAAGTCACCGCAAGTGGAGTCCGAACCAAACCCACCCCCTCACTTATTACTTCGACCAATTTTAATAATATCAAATAACCCACCAAATTAACAATTATTACTAAGGTTGCACTACATATCCTAAACTTAGTCACCTCCAGCCATTTATTCTGTCAGTTTGACAACTGCTATTGAATTTATGAGTTAGAAAGAGTAGCAAGACGGGATAGCACAAGTAATAATTCTATGTTTATATTAATGAATGTTTATATTAATTGTCAGAAATCAAAACCTTCCCCGTCAAGTCAAACGTACGTGAAATTGCATCAGAATGTTCCCCAAACTTTTTCCCGCTCCGGGACATGTATGAAAAGGGGTTGCACCCGCTCCTAGGGGCGATCACCAAGGGAAAGACTCCAGACTGAACCTCTTCAAGTCCCTGCTCCAAACTCCGACATACCCACATCTAAATTCTGGATCGCTGTGGTTAAAAAGGTAATCTTTTTGAGACTTTAACTCTCACTCTCTCAGTTATAGATTCACTTAGTTAAACTTAGAAGCTATTATGCCTTGTATAGGCTAGATGTTATGTGATATATCGATGACAGTATATCCCTGTCGCAATTCCGAAATATATTTGATTTGTATTAGTTTGTTTAATAGTTAATTAAATATGTTATTCCTAACTTTAATAATGTGTCATCCTTGAGTACAACCGACACCTTGTCGCTACCTCTCCCACTCACTTAACCGAAGCCATCCCTGACAAAGAAGCCGGTAAGAGGGAAGAAGCTCGACACTCTAACCCCCTCGGTTCTCACAGTATTATACCAATATAATTAGATATTCATGATTACACTGATTGCTGACAGATCTTCACATTATGGTGTAACAAACACCTGAAACTGATAAACTTAATTTAAATGTTTGTTGTCAATACAAACACTGACTTTAGTTATTTTTTTTATAAAACTTAAAAAGAAATAATACATTAAAACAAATCTTCTCAGAGAAAACATTCTAAGTGAAATACTACAATTTATTAAACCTACAAAAATTTAAATATACTCTACAGGTGGTGACAATTTGTGCAAGTTTTTGTTCATGTTCATTATTGTTCACATTTCTTGAGATTTTTGTCCATTTTATGGATCATTTACACTTTCCATTAGAAATATATCTGTAATTATGTACTATAATTTTACTAAAATTTCTATCATTACAGATTAAGCCCTGGCATAAAATTTAATCCAGAGTAATTCCCTTATTGTTGACAACAGTCTGCAGAGCCACACAGTCTGTAGTAAGTTACTGATAATGATATCAACAACATTACACATCATCTGATGATAGTTGTATGTCATGAATACTGTACTCTCAATATTTAAAGAAAGTACTGTACAAAGAATAAAATGATGCTATCAAAATTATAAAAATGGATTCAGTACTGAACTAATAATTTTATATAATGTTAATTTATATTAAAAATTTTTTGATAACATGATATTTTTTAATTTGATAAATTTTTAATTTGATAAATGAGACGGTTGGGACCATATCAGAACTATGATCTGATATGGTCCCAACCGTCTCATTCAGCACTTCAATTGTACCACCAAAACTGATAGAAAGGACCACTATATAAAAGTTCAATTTTTATTTGTTGCATTCAAATCTACAAAAGTCTGAATTTGACATTAAAAAAAGGCAATTTTAGGATATAAAAATATTATATATGTAAGAACAAGTCATGTGAAAATCAATGTTTAAAAGTTGATGATTGTCTCCATTAACTTTTTCTTAAATGGTATCAAAATTTTCGTAATGATAATGCACAAGTCCCATGTTCTGAAGTTACATGTATTTGAGAAATCTTAGTTGTTCATTTTTCTCTTTGTCTATATCAGTGTTTTTCAACCTGTGGGTCGCAACCCCCAAGGGGGTCGCAAAGCCATACACGGGGGGTCGCGGGGAAAAGAAAAAGATAAGTGTTTGTAGGTCTTACGCTATAATAAAAAAACTACAATTTCAGTAAGATGGCTGTGCCTGTTTATTTTACAGTATAATTAGTGTTTTGATTGATATTTAAATCTCCACAAAAAGAAAATTAAATACGTAGTTTTTAAAATCACTGACATAGTTTAATATGGTCGTGGGGGATCGCCAGAATTTTTTTAACTTTTAAAGGGGTCGCGTATTCAAGAAGGTTGAAAAACACTGGTCTATATGATATTTTAAATATATTCTTAACATAAAATAACACTTAAAATTTTTTTTAAAAATATAATCAATAGCATAAATGAAAATAGCTTCTATTTACATATCCCCATTTACTCTTTTAGAATGATAAAATATTCTGTATCTGATTTTTACTTTCCCTGCTTTGTTATACATAATAGAGGAAAAGTACAGCAATTGGTGAAAATTGACTCCCAAGAGTTTTACATTTTTTGACTCTGGACCTTAAAACATCAAGAAATACAAATTTGAGAGATTTTTCTGTATATAAGGGTGTTTGTGTGTGTGGAGGGAGAACATAATTTTGTACACCCTTCTTTGAAGCTTAATTCCTGTGCTTTATGTCAAAAATTTCTGAAATTTTGCAGGGAGGTTTGTGTATTACAGGGATTGATGCTATTAAATTTTGGTGGTTAAAGATCAAGGGGATGGGGAGATAAAGGGGAGTTGTTTGTCATATTTTGAGTAGGGTTGGACTTAATGATGATTTTACTCATTATTAAATTTATAATTTTTTATAAAATCAATCCCAACCGTTGTAATTAAGCTTTTTGCCATTTTATAATAACTAAAAATGTAAAAAGTATTTAATCATATCATATTAATTATTATATCATAACAGCTGGCTCCACACATGCAGTTTTAAATATTGCCAGGAAAGTTAAGCAACTCATTGCTGGGTTTTTGAATTCATCAAATGGTTTTAGATACATATTTTTATCATTTTATCTTATCTTCCATATTTGAAAATAAAATAAAATGGCAAAAAATTTTCCGTATCATATCTTTTTGAAGATATGACATTGGACAATATTTTCACAGACAAGGTTGAATCATTCAACTTGAGAGCTACAAAAAAATCTTAAAAGATCAATTAGTATAAATACATAAAAATATATTCAATAAACTCACTTTTTACTTCATACTTTACATTATATTTCTCAGGTATATCAGGATGAATAATAATACTTCCTGATGGTTCTCCAATTCTTTCAATTTTAAGCACACTCTCATCAAAAATACTTTCTAACACTATCAATTCATCATTTTGAGACTCTTCATCCATTTTATTTAATGTACTTTTATTATAACCTAATTAAAAATATGTCATAGATTAATAATATTTAATTAAAAACATTTTATATTTTTCTTGTAATTTAAAAAATTTGATTAAAAACAAATTATATGTAATTACATTAATTTCTACATTTATAGTTCTGAGGATTTTACAAAAACATTTTTTAAATACAGTGAAACTTCTCTAACTGAAAGCACCAAAGGCAAGAAAAAACTTCAGAGTTATGGACGATTCAAGTTAAAGAACAATAGAGTAAAAAAGCAGATTCTGAATAATTTGTATTTTTACCTCTCTTGCATTACATAATCTTTAATAGTTTTCTCTTTTTTGTCTTAAACAGTTCATGTAATACCTTTCAGCAAAATGTTAATGTAACTAATAGAATCAAACAGTTTTGCAGGTACATCTTGTTGAGATAAAGCAAGAGGACCTCTCACTTTGGACTGGAACACTGTTCAAAAATTGATGTTGGAGAGTAGATATAACTAACTGTCTGAAAATTTCATAGAAATCCGATAATTAGGATCACTTTGGATATAATAAATATTAAATTTTCCAGTCAAGAAAGTTGAAAGCAATATAAATCAGTGTCAGGGGACAATGAAAAACTTTGACTTGGAAAAAATTAGAGTTAAAAATCCTTATGCTATTCCATTAAGACCTACCAAGTGCTTCGTTTTCTTCAAGTTACAAAAGTTTGAGTTAGAAAAGTTTTATTGCATTTAATTTTTTTATCTATAACAATAAGTGTTTAAAAATTTGCTGAAAATGTTTAATAAAACACATTATAAAACCATATTAATCTAACAAATCTTGTTTATTGTTAATGTTTTACATCAGGCATAGATACACACACATGCAGGAAACATGTGCTTGAAAGTCACGTTTTGAAATCACTTAACTCAATAAGAAATCACTTAATGGATTATTATATCATTTTTTAAGAATTTGTAGTTTCAAGTTGATTGTAGTCTGATAAAGATCATTTAAGTGGTCAAAAACATGAGCAATAAATAAGTTTTGCTAGATTAATATAGTGTTGAATGCTTTACATATACTTTTGTCCAGCTTGTTCATTTTGTTCTTAATAAAACAAATTATAATCACTCAATATTAAGTAAATATTGAAAATTTTACATCTTAATACGAAAGTCTTCCCATCTTTCAATTAACCTCTTTAATAATACAGTACGTACTTCAAATCTCAGTTTCTGTACATCAGTTTTGTTTTGAACATTTTTGGTCAATCTTAATGTTCTAGAACTTGACGATGCCATTTATTTGAAATAAATACATAAAGAAAGAATATTACAATAGTACACTACATTTAATCTGCTGTCTCCATATTTACATAGTTTCTATAGACAGTATCAACACCTTCCTATTCCACCTTGTTCTCCCNCGCCTTGATGCGACCTCCCTCGACCGTTTCAATCTCGACTGAAACGAGGTTCAATCGCGGTCGACTCAAGAGAGTTCTTGAAACTAGATACAGGGGCAATATTCTGGTCACCGTCTCTGGTCTCCGTCTCCCACAAGACGGTCCATGATTGGCTAATCCAAATAATTAGCCAATAAGCGACCTGCTTGTGAGAGACAAGAGACCAGAGACGGTGACCAGAATACGACCCCAGCAAAGAGAGATCCCACAATCCCACGCGCGCGAGAAAATACAAGATGGCTGCGGAACACGTGTCGTAATAAAATATGTATAAAATAAACCATTTTGAACACTCTTTATTATTATTTATCAATAAAAAAAATTAGTTCTGGCATAAAAAATGTTAAATTTTAACTGACTTATTTTTGCGAACGCATCTTTTTTATTTATATGGGTATCTTATGGTCAGTTTTTGCGCTAATGTTGCTAATGCACCATTTCAGCGAAAAACAAAAAAAATTGTTAAGGAAAAAGTTTCTGTTAGCGAACCCTTTGTTAAATATTTCGAATATCACCACTGATTACCCCCAGAGGTTGAAATACCCTGAAAAAGGGTAATTACTAGTGATGTAACGAATATTCGGTTACTATTCGGTATTCGGCCTATCTTTCGCTATTCGGCCGAATACCGAATACCTAAAAACAGGAATAAGAAATAGCAAAAACACAGTAAATTAATCATTTTGATATTTTGATTTAATGTTATCGGGTTAGTGTTGTTTGTTTATATTTATTTATAACTTATAACATGCACAAAATAAAAAAAATAATATTAGTCACACGTATTTACAATTTATAATTACAAATATCAGCACACGTACACACCTATTCGTTCGAGAATCGTCACACACATCCCCTGTCTATCTGTTTTAAGCACTCGTCTTTGCTCTTTCCTTTCTCTTTCCTCTATCTTTCTAGTCCACGTATGCCTATGCATACATCNAAAAAAAAATAATATTAGTCACACGTATTTACAATTTATAATTACAAATATCAGCACACGTACACACCTATTCGTTCGAGAATCGTCACACACATCCCCTGTCTATCTGTTTTAAGCACTCGTCTTTGCTCTTTCCTTTCTCTTTCCTCTATCTTTCTAGTCCACGTATGCCTATGCATACATCATAATACGCGCTCACGATACTTTCGATTCGTCACTTTTCCGTGGTAGATTTCCAATTTTACAATTACGTGACTCATAGCCTGGTGATAAAGGAGAAAAGAGACAGATAGGATGACGGTATATGTCACAGTTATGATTTCACAGATTCGAGACAGCTCGATAGCTCGAACGGTCCCAGGCTTTCGCCCGTGCACGCTAAGTGACTTTCGACAAGAATTTAGCTTTCCGAAGTCTATGACAACACTTGTTTGGCATTGACGGCCGCAAATTTCGCGCCAATAAGCTGCTTCGACTTGTTCGATTATGCTATCAACTCAATGTCATATTCATTTTCACTTTGCGGTCTTTCTCTGTTCTTTTTCCATAATTTACACGTGTAGGTCATTTCATTGTTATTCGCATTTGATATCATCATTTATCACATACTGCCACGACGCTCTTGTCTGTCCGCTACAACTGTCAAGAATTAACGCGATTGACGAAGCGTTGTGACAGTGGGCCATTGGAGAGCGGGGTCCTGGCCATAATGCGGTTTGCGCGCCAATTTTCGTACGTGCGTTAATCGAGCCGAATAGTTTGGCCGAATATTCGGCTATTTGGCTACGCTCCTGGCCGAATATACTATTCGTTACAACACTAGTAATTACCCTAGAAACGGCAGCACTGGGTGAAATTAAGCTATGCAACGTCGAAATTTCTCTCCGTTGCATGTCGCCCCGGAATGAATTTTTGTCGATGCCTAACGAAAATTTCCCGTTTTTGAAAAAAATAATCGTGGCTATTGTATCGTCCGAAATTATTATTTTTTTATTTTATACAAACAAAATAAATATACAGTCGACCCCCTATAACATGGTATATACGTTCCGTTCTTTATGAAATTGATGTTCTACGAGTCCTTAAATACATGAGCCAATCACAGCCCGCACGTATGCAGTTTACGGACTACGGCTGTTTGAAAGATTTCTTCCATAAAATTAATCGATTCTAGACTAATTCGACTCAACATTTCCAAAATACGTATAATTTTTCGGGAATAATCCATATAAACTACGCTATAAACAAAAAATTGTAGGATTACTTACCGATTGTGCACCGTTCGACGACGCCCATTGCTTAAGCTTGTTTTCGTCACGGAGCGGTACATCTAATGGAGCTCGCGTGCTTCCTGATAAGTTATTTTTCTGCGAAAACTTTGCTGAACTTTGGGGACATCATTAATATAAATATAATTTTTATGACCGTTAAATAATAAAAGGTTTTTAGTAGGTCCGCTGCTCGTTTAAACTCAACGGTTTGTGCAATATCCGCTATTAGTCTAGATTCGACCAATCCTGTCGCGACATCAGTCGGCGATGACGTTTTACTGAATTATATGAGTCTCTTTTAGCGTGTTTATACGAATGCGGTCGCAATTTTTTCGCCGTCATATAGGAATCCGAACTATATAAACACGTTTTATAGGGGGGGTCTACTGTATTGGGTAACTGTTGATAGTGAACCATAGTTTATATATATTAACAAGTGTATGATTTTAGAGATATCGCGAGGGTATTGTATTGAGTCTCGATGTATTGTTTTTAACTCCGATAAGAAATCTAACTGAAGAGGATATAGCCAAAAAGTGCCGAAGTGCATTTTAGATGTCGGAAGTCGAATGATGTATATTATCCCCTAAAATAACCGGAATATAACAGTATATGAGAACTAGTTAATCGTTAAGAAAAGTAAAGATTATTATAAATGTCATTGATGTGTCTGTCGGTTGTCAAACAGCAATAACTGTAATTAATATAATTTACAATATTTAGCATAAACCTTTATTAAAAACCTTTGACCTAAAAACATTTTCCCCTTAATTTTTCAACACAATTTGTGTAAAACTTTTTATCCATTAAAAATTTTACATTAAGTAATACTGGTGACTCTTGCCATTTTTTTTTTCTTTCTTTTCTTTTATATATCTGCAGCATCCAGTGAAGAAAAATGGCATATGCTGGGCATATAATAAGAGGATCCTCAGGGGAACTGATGAAAATTGCAGTTCAATGAATGGTGGAGGGCAGACGGAAAAGAGGAGACCTAGGCTAACGTGGCAGGACATCAAAAAATGGACTGGTTCAAGCTTGGGAAAAGCCTACAACCGTGAAGAGTGAAGAACTGTTCATCAACTGCCTAATGCAATCCTCTGTAAAGAGGACACCATGTGAATGAATGAATGAATCTCGTCTTGTGGATGCTTTCATGTATTTGTTTTTAACCAGATCTTGATTTTGACGGCCGGATGGCCGAGCGGTCAAGGTAACAGCATACCACATTGGGGAACCCGGGATCAAATCCGGACAGGTCGAAAAAACCCCAGGAATTTTTCGAGGGGTGGTCCCGTCTGGATATGTCAGGGCCCCCCACTCAGCAGCCCTATTGGCCTGGCCGAATCCATAATGGGCTTGCTAAAAGAGGCCCTCTTTAAGAGGTTTTTTTACAACTCTTATAATTATTTCTCACGTTTTTTTTTTATTTCATACTCCTTTAACTGTTTTCTTATTTTACCATGTAATAATTCTCAAGTTCTTCATACATGGTTTTTCAGTATGAAGAACTTGACAGTAAGTTCTCACACAGTTTTGGTATTCTAAATATTAGATTTTCTATCATCACAGTTTCGTCTTCGACGAATGTTGCCATTTTTCTCCGAAATAGGTCGTATTGCGCATGAGTCAAACCCACATTTTATCATCTAATCGCAGATTTTCTCGAGTTAGAGTTATTAGTGTTTGACTCGAGATTTGGAGTTGGTGAATACCAATTTAACAATAACTCTAACTCGTGTTGATGAATACGGGGGTTAATGCTTTCAAGACGGAGAGAGTAAGATTAGGTTAATCCAGTTGTATTTAATTTTAAGTGTACACTTGAATATTAATTGCAGCTGTTACTGTATTAGCTCCGTTATATATAATATCAATAGAAGGAAAGTATGGCAATCGGTCAAAAATAATCCCCCCCAAGATTTTTACATTTTTGGACTTGAGACACATTGAAAAGTCGAGAAATGCAAAACAGTTCGTAGATTTTTTCTGTATGTATGGATGTTAGTGTGTATGTGGGAGACACTACTTTGTTCACCCTGTTTGAAGCTTAATAACTCCTGTGCTTTTTGTCGAAAATTTCTGAAATTTTGCAGGGAGGTTTGTGTATTGGGAGGATTAATGCTATTAAATTTTGGTAATTAAAGGTCGATGGAGTGGGAAGGTCGTGTGTATTTCCAGTAGGGTCGGACTTAATGACGATTTTACTCCTTATTAGCATTTACAAGTTTTACTAAGAGGACTTCTTTTAACAAAGTCCATCCCTACATTCAAAATTAAGCCTTTTGCCATTTTATAATAGTTAAAAGATATAAAGTTTAATAAAATATGATAAGAGACGGCGCCACCAAAATTTTAAATGTTGCCGGGAAAGTTGAGCAACTAGTTGCTGGTTTATTATATAATGCATTTGATTCTTTTGATTTAAAGTTTTAGCACAAAATTATCGTTTTATAATGCTCACATTCTTATCTTTGATATTTCTTTCAATGTAAACATACTCAAAAATGATTTCAATTCACCAAAATATTAAAGATAATATTACCGATAATTCTATTAAAATAATCAAGTATCTAATTCTAATCTTACCGCGAGTGAAGTTAATTCAATTAGACTGGAGGAGGTTAAAAATATTAATTATTTTTTAAGAATATTTTCATATATATTTTGTAATGGTTAGAAAATAATACACCAAATTTGAAAAATGATATTAAAGATATTTATATTTGAAGTTCTAGAACATTGCAAAAGTTTTAAGATTGGAATGAATATATTAGAACATTGCATTAAGATGGGAGAGAATATATTTCGGATGGTTACAGTCTTTAGAATGCTCCAAAAAGATAGAATCTTTCAGGTAATTCTAAAGTACGACTTTTATCTAAGGAGCTTTAGAGATGAATTATTAAATTACAAGATTAATTAATATCTAATGGAGTATGGAAGAGTTAAATATGATATCACATATATATACAATAGTAGAGTCTAAGTAATGCTTTATATTACATCAACGAAATTCTATCTAGAAGTTATTTTCATTATCACTGTATTATTTTAATAAGTAGATCTGTTATACAATTTCAAACTATTGAGCATATTTGATGTACCTACACGATAGTAATTTTAAGTGTAGACTTACCTGAAAATTCGCCGATTTCAAAAATAATAAATGAAAGATTTTTTCTATTATAACAAATATTTATATTTTGTTCGTTGTTAAATGGACAGAATATTTCATAGAGTTTTAGAAAACTATAAACACATACGTACAGGTGATTAAAATTTTAATTTCTCATTGGTTATCATTTTAAAATGTCCATTACGACGATTGTGAAATGATTATGAAATCTTTTTAATGGTATTTATTGATTCATTGATAGCGATTATTGTCAATCTAGTAATAGTCTCCCAATATATATAATAAAGAGTTATACGTTTTATTATTTAAATAAATATAGAGTTATACGTTTTATTATTTTATCTGAGATCTCTTCATTAGTAATAATTTGTTTAATACAATAACGAAATAGAATACAATATGACCATACCTGTATTTAAAATATTCGGGGATGAGAAACGTTTTATCAATGTTTACGCCTCGTTATAAAAGTCGAGTTCGTTTTATCTTTATAAACGATTAGAAATAGTCAAGTGCTGTGACTATATATTATTTAATTCATTGTCTAGTCATTAATTCATAACATTTTTATAAAAATTACTTTATACATATGCGAGAAATGAAATCTTAAATTTATACTCGAGGTGATGAATACAACTAGAAACAACCCGTGGAAGACTAATTAATACTAAAATCCAATTTCCTCTCCGAAAACTGAAATTTCGCTAGTGACGACTAAACATTCGTAAATATTCACTAATTGGTTGACAATCAACAGTGTTTTAATTCAACTGTCTAAGAAAAAAATCTTCCAAAAGTAATTTCGAATAATGAAAGGTATCATTCTGAATCGAAATTAGCTTTCAATCTGAAATCATATCAATATTTTCGTCAACTTGTATAAAAGTCGCAATAAAATTTATGTATGTATGCACGTAAACCGATTTTTATGTTCAATAAATATGAAAAAGTGTTTTAATGTAAAAATTTAGCGTTTAAAAGTAAATTTACACCTATTTACGGATTCGAAACCGAAACAGAATATGCCTATTCATTAGTCAAAACGCGAAAGGAAGTATAGTATGTTAGTTTTACTTATGTCATTTGATTATTTATTTATTCTGCTATATTATAAGTTTAACAATAAAGTTTTTATGCATTTTTCTTTCATCGTGGGCATCAAGCCAGTGATGAAAGAAAAATGATAAAAAGCTATGCTGCATACATTAACAAATAGAAGTTGATATACAAGCCGAATTTATTTATATTTACAATGGATTCTTGATATACTGACCATCCGATACAATGAATAATTTATATATAAAATCAATTTTTACACATTTCTATCATTTTTTAAAATTGTTTTTCATTAATTTGTTAATAGAACAATTATAACATAGTAGCGTAAGTATAAATTAGTGGTTTCGCATTCGTCTAATGAAATATTAAACTGAATTAGTTTCAATTAATGAAAAATTAAATAATAATTGTAACTTAAATTATTCGCTACAAAGTTAACAGTAACAGTTAAAACTACATTTTTAGTTATTAAGCTGCGATTTAAAAAAAATTGTAGACCTATAAATTCCCACTGTCGTCCGTTCGTCCGTCTTTTCTTAATTCTCTAGAATAGAGCTAGATAGATGAAAGAGGAGACCATATATATGGAAACCTTAGGGGCAGGAAGCTTCGAACTATATGCGAACTTTTGATGCAAACCGAAAGTCACGTTATTTTAATTCAAAAGGTTTTACCTGAAAGGTGTTATATAATGACCAGCAGGACTATTGCTAACATGAAAAGTATGATATACAGGAACAAATCATATTTACTCCATCCATCTCAGACGAATTATGAAAATTTCACGTGACTATCTTCCGGACTATCCACGTATTTATAACTTTTCTAAACGTCTTTTTTTTTACACGTTTGTCTTTGAGTGTGGGTATGATCGTGAGCATTAAAACAAATGAAAATCGACACCATTTAACGTTTACTTTTAACATAGTAACGTTTAACCCCTTCTTGTCCACTTTTTTAAAAAAATTGTTAATTAAACATAAAAAATACTTAAAACTGAAAAAAACGAAAGAAATGCGTTAATTTTGGTTAAAAAGCTTCATCATTTATTTTCCTTCCGGGACATTCCAATTTTCAACGCGAAGTGTTGAGTGTTAAAGTCAACAATTTGACGTCATCAACGACGTTCCAACTCGAGTACGAAGTGCTTATTTCCCATAATTCCATTCTCAGCAAGATGGATTCCATTCAAATGTCTTACCAATTACCCACAATTCATTGGAAAGTAGCAGTCAACATATCTGTCGAGTGCTGAGTATGTTGAGTCAGCGCTGACAACAGCGCTACCTCAACGTTGAAAAAAAAAACGAATTTTAACGAATGTTGAGATCAGCGCTGAGTCAGCGTTGAAAATTGGAATGTCCCGTTTGTCTCGCCTTTCTGTGAAATTTAACACCGATGAGTCATTGTTTACACATCTGGATGACCTTGAACACAGCTGGAGTTGGATTTCCCGGGACATTCTCATAGACATCTCGGGAGGACAAGGGTTTAAAGTAGGGTGACTACTAACTAGGCCTATAT
>NW_019385686.1:206039-215035 GCF_000671375.1 Centruroides sculpturatus | reverse complement strand
CTGAATACTTTATCAATTTTTAAGTCTTCTAAAATTAAAGATAGCTTTTGTTGATTTTGTTTTTTTCTTCTAATTTTAATACACAGACAGCTTGATAAATGGCTAAATTGTCTTGGATTTTAAACTATTTAATAGTAAAGAACTAAAGTTGAGTTAATTTTTCCATTGGTTTATCTTGTCTAAATATCTAAAATGTTAAATTTTTTTAGTTAATTTTTAATCATGCTTATTAAACACAATTGTTAACATTTCATTATTTATCTTAGTATACATTGTTAATAATATTACTGACAAGATATATTCTGATATTGCTTTATCAAAAATCTAATGTATTAGTTTATAAAACTTGTTAGAGTGCAAATGTAGAGTTTAAATGTACTCTGTATATGGATAATTTAATAATTTCTTAATTCTAGTATAAGAAATTCTTTCCAAAATGAAATTTTTGGCTTATATCCTGTTATTCGGCTTGGCATATGCTTATGTGGAAGAAGGTAAGCAATGATATATTTGCATCATTTTAAATATACAGCTATAATCATTGTTTTTTGGTTTGTAATAAAGGTTTCGTCGTTTCTGATGGTGACTATCCTTCATATGCCGAGGAGTAAGTACCTTTTTATCATTAAAATATGTCGTAAATAAATTTATATATAGGAGCCTTGGTTTATATTAAGACCGGTTAAAAAAGCAGATGTGAAATAGCTTAACACAGTCATAAACTAGATCTCGGGTTAACAGACTTTGTAGCACCTTTGTGTATTAAATATTAAATATATAATTAATATATTCAATATTATTACAAACTAGAATTCACGAAGATATGAAAACTGAACTTGGAAATAAAATAAAGGATGCATTGAATCACGTTTTGCAAGACATTAAGGATGCTTTGCAACGTGGAAAAAACGTCAGCCAAGACTTAATCGATGAGGTATATAAACTAATATTTTTTTTTTCTTAATAAAAATTCAAATTTTACTTACAAAATACTCCGTTTTTCCTTATCTTCACTGCCATTGGTTGAACAGTATGATTGTCTTTACGGTGATTGGTTGCGTGCATTAATTTAAATTTTTAAACCATTCTTTAACTTCTTTTTCTGGTTTTTTTAAATAAAAGTATTTTAAAATTTTATGTTTAGTATATTAAATAAGTTTCAAATATATTAATTAGGTTAAGAAAAACTTAGATAAATTGAAGAAACTCGGAGTAGAACTCGAAGATAAAACTAAGAATCTTTTAGAAGACGTGAGAGACCGTGTTAAATCTTGGTGGAAGGATGTTTTAGATAAATTAACGGTTCACAACCAAACCCATTACGCCAGAAATTTTGTTGTGGTAAGTAATTGCAAACACTTACATTAATTAATCATTTAAGATATGATGTTGAATATTTAAATTCGTATTTTAGTACGATGATGATGATGATGATTCTGTATCATTCGAGGATTTTATCAGAAGATTTCAGCTTCCTTAAGGTACAATTTTTAAATTTAATTTATAATTTTACTTTTTAAAAGTTTTTCAAACTAATTTATGTATTTAAATGTGTACATATATATTTTTAGATAACCTTTGTACTCCTTAATATATGAAGAAGTAAAGCAGTTTATTATTTTCAAGCTTCTGTTCTTAAAAGACTGATTTGTAATTGGATACATATTTATTTTCTTACAATAAAAATTGCAATAAATATAATTTAGAATATAATTTATATATTTTCATTTTCAATTGACAAATTTCACTTCGTTCAGAAAAAACCATGACTTAAAATACGTAAGTTAATTAATATAATTAAGTAATTTTACTAGTGAACGAACAGATAACACTACTAAACGTTGGTCGTGGGTTCGTGCCTGACCCACCGGCTACTCGCGAATAGTTTTGATGATCTTCCTTACGTTTATAACATCTAAATAAGGCACAATTTCCTATACAGAAGTCCTCTCGGAAAGCATCCTTTGTTGGCAGATTACTCGTGTGTTGCATTGCCTTATTCCATCAATTCAATCCAATTTACAGTACCAAATTTATTAGGAGGGATATGGATTCAGTTGTTCTCTTTCTCCCCATAACGGCTTAAATCCATTGTGAGAATTTTCAGATGCTGTTTTTTATGCACAGTGTGAATCAAGACGTAGTTCATCCATCGCAACGTGTAGGCCTGATAGTAATTAAGTACCGTAACATGGCTTATAATATATACTCAATAACTATAAGAGAAATACAAGTATAATTTAGAATTAAATAAAGCACAAGAAAATAATTTTCTTAAAAGTATTGTATACACTATTCCCAAATTATTTTCTCAATAAAAATAGAACATCGTAGTGTGCTGTATTTGTTCTCAAATTATTCTTAATAAAGCAAAAAATTGTAATCTGGAGAAGAAATGGTATTTTTCATTTGTAAGCAGAAGAGATGCTGTAACTTAATTGACTAATTTTACATAATAAATTCAAACCTTATCAACGCCAAAATATGAACTATTGGAAGTTTTTCTGTGTGTATGAATGTTAGTGCGTGTATGTGTGGAGCACGATTTCGTTCATCCACTTTGAAAATGAATAACTTCTGTGCTTTTGTCGAACATTTCTGAAAGTTTGTAGGTAGGCTTGTGTATTAGGGGAATTGATGTTATTAAATTTTGGTGGATAAAGATAAAGGGGTTGAGAGATTGTGGGGTCGTGTGTCATATCTCAAGTACGGTCGGACTTAATGATCAGAATTTTATTCGTTATTGAGCTGCAATTTGAAAAAAACTGCAGAAATTACAGTTCATGACACACCTAAATGTTGTCTGTCTGTTTTTCCTTAATATCAAGAAAGGAGTTACATAGATGAAAGCTGAGATCAGAAGATATGGAAAGCTTAGCTGCAGGAGGCCCAGATTAATTAACATATAAGAACTTCCGATAAAAACTAGCAGTCACATTATTTCAATTCAAAAATTTTCCCCCGGGAGGAGTAAGATAAATTAGTGGTGCACAAACTATTTTTATTTCCGACCACACACCCATCTTGTGTAAAATTTTGTCCCTGAATAGATACTAGACCAACGGTTCCCAACCTTTTTCGGGTGGCGACCCCTTTTTATAAAAGCCAAGTGACCCGCGACCCCGATACTATTGAAAAAGACATTTTTAATAAGGTAATTAAAAAACAACGAAATTAGTTTTTTACTATAATTTTATTTTAAATTATGTCTAATGATTTAATGCGATTGTTGAAATTGTATGTTATTAGCCAGCCTTAAAAGTCGCGGGTGAGTTTTTGTTGACGCCAACCTCATGTCATTCTCAACATTTAATTTATTCCTCTCAAACTCTCAACACATGATTCAACCAACTGTGACGGAATAGCGTACCTAGATTACATTTATTTTAATTTTTAAAAAATGCAGTCGACCCCCCCATAACACGGTAGATACGTTCCGTTTTTAATGAAATTGATGTTTTAGGAGACCTTGCCAATCACAGCCCGACACGTGTAAAGTTTACGGACTACGGCTGTTTGAAAGGTTTTCTTCCATAAAATTAATCGATTCCTAGACTAATTCGACTCAACATTTCCAAAATACGTATATTTTTTGGGAATAATCCGTGTAAACTATGCTATAAACAAAAAATTGTAGGATTACTTACCGAGTGTGCACCGTTTGACATCGCCATTGCTTAAGCTTGTTTTCGTCGCGGATTAGCGCACCAAACGGCGCCCGCGTTTTCTGATAAATTATTTTTCTGCGAAAACTTTGTTGAACTTTGGAGACATCATTAATATAAATAATTTTATGGCCGTTGAATAAGAAATGTTTCTTTCACAAGAAATGTATAAAATTAGTGCTGTATTAGACTTACGGTACCTAATTTACATACTGTACAGACGATAGTAAACTCAACTTACTCGCCTAAACTCTCCGTAGCGTGGCGCTGGACGGCGGAAAGTATATATATAATTATAATAAAGTTACAATAAATTAAGTTAATATATAATTATATATACAGTACCTAATTTATATATAATACTGTACAGACGATAGTAAACTCAATTTACCCGCCTAAACTCTCCATAGCGCGGCGCTGGACGGCGGAAAGTAGTTTGGCTGCCCGATGACGTTTTACCGAATTATAGGAGTTTTTTTTACCATGTTTGTACGGACACCGTCGCAATTACTTCGCCGTCATATAGGAATCCGAACTATAGGAACCCCTGTTATAGGGGGATCGACTGTATATCAAATTATTTAAACTTCAAGACACCATTAAAAATAAAAATTGCATTATAGTGAACATTTTTTTTTAGTTAACTGTATAAGTTGGCGACCCCACAGAAAGCCCGTCGCGACCCCCTTCTGGGTCGTGACCCACAGGTTGGGAACCCGTGTACTAGACGTTTTTTTAATCGTCAATGTAAAGTAAATTTTTTTCTGGGATTTGCGCTTATGTTTCTGCCTTATCAGTGGTCTGAGTAAAACATAATTTTACGAAACAATGGTTTTATTTATTCATATGGGTATAAATATTTATTTAATGAGAAATACTTTTAAAAAAACTTTACATCATGTGAAGTAATCTCTTGCAAAGAAGCTCACGATCGCTTCTATGTTCGGATCTATATTGTAATTTACAAGCTGTACAAGTGCGACTATGCACATGCGAGCGAGTGAATTTTCCGAGCGAGCGAGGATATGTGGCGAAAAGAGGCGAGACGCGATAAATATCAAACCCGGTCAGATATGCGCGAGAACCAGATTTTCGCTCTCGCTTCTCGCTTGTGCATTGTTCTCCTTTGGGACAACTATATCGCTCGCCACTAAATTTGCTTCTGCGTAGTCTCACCCTGTTATCCTCTGTCTGTATTAGGTACTAATACATCCTTTGTCTGTACATTTACTATATTTTTATAAATACAGTAATATAATTTCATTTCACTATTTTACTGATACCTAGTATTTGTTGAAGAAAAGCCTTATATTTTTTATTGTTAAATAAATTGAATTTTTCACGTTTGCGCACCGATGAGATAAATTTCCGGCACGATTCTACTGTTAAAGGAAAAGTATGATATACAGGGGCAAAACACCATTAAAATAATTGAGAACATTGTGACGAAAACTTGCAGCCCGGCATTGTGGCCGTGTCGCAATAAATAATCGCTGGTTAAAATTAGTTTGGTTTATTTGGCTATGGCAACACGAAACGTGAGCGATCTGCCAAAGAGGAATGCATCCCTGAAAAACTTTTATGGGAAGCTGGACCCTATTTAGGTGTTACTAACTTGAAGAAAACACGGTAAACTCCACGTGGCCAGCCCGAACCCACGACTAACTACCAGAGTTTGGTGATTTTATGCACTCGGCTACAGTACGGCAATTATTAGAATTTTAATAAAGTACCAAGCGCAAACCGCTACGAGACACTTGCAGTCTAGTGTTTACGAATGTTTGACCCTGAGAACAGTTTTAGGTCGACTTTCGCAGGAAGTTGACGTGAACGCCTCAGGAAAAGTCTGGTTTCTAGAAGACTAGCTAATGCAAATACTCAAACATGTCACGAAAATTTTGGTCATATGCATTATTTATATAGGAGGGAACCAGAAAAATGGTCCAAAACAAACATTTCTCTACGGTATAGAATTACGAAATTTTCTGAGGTTAAAGACAACGTTAAATAGAAGATAAATAAATTTTAACCGATTGAAATCCATGCATAAAAAGTTAATTAATGTATAAGTTAATTTGTTAGTTCATGATATTCATGATACAGTGGTACCTCGCTTAACGAGCACCTCGCATATCAAGTAATTGGAATGTCGAGCATGATTTCAATGACGTTCCTAACGCCATTGTCAAGTTTCTAGGCTTACAAGATGGCGGAGCTCAACGTTCGACGTTCACGTATTAAAGATAAAAACTTCGGTTGCAACCTCTAATATTTAATTATAGCCTTTACATAGCCCAAGAATTTGTCATATCTTTTGACTGTTTATCAGACATATTATCTGTAATTTTTATTTTTGTTTTCAGCAAATCCGGTACGCATTCTAGTTTGCTTTATTCCGTGCTAGAAAAAAAGATGATGATGATTCAAGCTCCTTAACAATATATATTGTATAATTGTCATTGCATAAACGTTATACATTAAATATTTGAGTATTTTCTTCGGCATGGAACGTATAATCGTATTTTACGTTAATTTATATGGGAAGATTCTGGAACAAATTATACTCGTTAAGCGAGGTTCCACTGTATTTGAGTAACCTAAGAATTACATCTCTTGTACATTAATGATA
The DNA here is from genome assembly GCF_000671375.1 of Centruroides sculpturatus. Taxonomy (NCBI): domain Eukaryota; kingdom Metazoa; phylum Arthropoda; class Arachnida; order Scorpiones; family Buthidae; genus Centruroides; species Centruroides sculpturatus. Next base: position 208,741 of record NW_019385686.1, on the reverse strand, counting down.
AATTACTCTTTACCAGGAATTAATAGTGTCTTGCACCTGTACTGTACGTCAGTTTTTCCTGTTAGCAATAGAGTGCCAGTCCTCTATCCTTTCGGAGAAAATTTTCAATTGAATTAACATAACTTTCGGTTAGGTTCGAAGGTTCGTATATCCGGACTTTCAGTCACTAATCTCTCTACGCCTGGTTTCGTATTTCATCTATCTAACTTTGTTCTCGAGATTAAAGAAGGGCAGACAGACCAACAAAATAGACCGACAACAGTGCCACTTTACAGGTGTACAATTTTTTCAAATTGCGGCCCATTAATAACACTACAAAGGAAATGACAAATTTTAAGCCAACAAGTGACAGAGTGAATAAAACTAACGAACAGTGGTAATTGGTCGCAGATTCGCACTTGGACAACGGGCTGTCCATGTGAAGTTTTTGGCTTTTCTTGACGTTTATAACACCTAAATTGAGTCCAATTTCTCATAAAAAGTCCTCACGGGAAGCATTACCTCTTCAGATCACACACGTGTCATATACAAACAAAAAATTTTTTAAAGTAATTTTATTAACGTCAATTACAACAGTTGAATGTACAAAATAGATCTTGAAAGTTATAAATTAATTTTTTCAATTCTGTATTAATATCATCAACGATTATTGTGCAACAAAATATTTTCATTGTTTCAACTTTAACAAAAGTGTTCGGCAAATTGTTGCAATTCGAGCTCCTTGTACAAAAACGAAGAAAAAATGTCTGCAATGAAAGAAAGTGTGAGTCTAAATCATCAATTATGATAAACGATTTTATATTCTGTAAAGTAATTGACGATGCATTCGAGAACCATGGTGCATTTNATCTAAAACATCTTTCAATTTCGATATATCTTGTAATAATTCTATACTGTCATCTACAAGTTCAGCCATTGTTTATTTCTAAGGAAATCTCTAATACTTCTATCACACTATAAATCCCGCCGTTGCCAAACGATATAAAAACGTTATAGGTGGCGATGAACTAAATAGAAACTTCTAGTAATAATAATGATAATGATAATAATATTTTTAAAAATTTATAATATGTGTAAATAAAATTTTAAAAATAACTTTATAAGAAATAGAAGTAATAGTTTTGTATTAAATAAATAAAAAGTAAATGAAATTATTTACTTTAAAAATTTATAAAATGAATCGCTTTTTTTTTAACTCTTTTCTGAGGAAGCGAAAAAAAAGGGCTATCTTATAAGCCTACATGGCGGAGATTTAAAAAATAAAATTATATCCATCCGGGACAGCATTTAGGCAATTGTTATTGAGAGGGAGTGGAGGCGTGGGGGCTAATTTTGCCAGCTGATACCGCTGACCATTTATTTTTCTTTAATTAACACTTTTTACCTTTTGGCAGGATGGCCGAGCGGTCAAGGTGGTAGCCTATCGCTCTGGAGATCCGGGTTCGAATCCGGACGGGTTGATAAATCTCCAGGAATTTTTCGGGTGGTGGTCCGTTCGAATATGTCGGGCCCCGTCCTTCACCAGCCGGCCGCCCCATTGTGGGCCAGGCTTGCTATTAGAGGCCATCAGGGCGGAAAGAATTTTAAAAAAATTCCCTATGGTGAATTTTAATCCGTGTACTGTAATGTCGCTCCATTTATTTATTTTTTTCCAAAATCATTACAGATATTTAAAGGAAGCTGGGTTTGATATTTAAGTAAAGATATTTAAAATATTAATAAAAGACTCGACTTTAATTAATTAATAATTTTTTTTTACATCAAGACAATGACATTACAAATGGCATCTTACTAACGAGATTAAACTAATAGCGTCATTCGTATTTTAATTAGTATAATTTCTAATATCTTAGAATATATATTAATCTCATATTGTATATTATAGAAATAATAAATAATATATATATATACAGTATTATACTTTAAATACAAAAATAACGAAAAATTTAAAAATGTTTTTAAAACTCGATACAACGCAACGAAGAACACGATTATTGAATTATATTTCGTATTCTGTTGAGAAAAAATGTTCGATTCAGAAGGTGGACATTAATCAAGGTGAGATTTGCTAGCGGGATGTTCAGTCTATAGCAACGGTTCCCAACCTTTTTCGGGTGGCGACCCCTTTTTATAAAAGCCAAGTGACCCGCGATCTCGATACTATTGAAAAAGACATTTTTAATAAGGTAATTTAAAAAAAACAACGAAATTAGTTTTTTAGTATAATTTTATTTTAAATTATGTCTAATAATTTAATGCGATTGTTGAAATTGTATGTTATTAACCAGCCTTAAAATTCGCTGGTGAGTTTTTGTTAACGCCAACCTCATGTCATTCTCAACATTTAATTTATTCCTCTCAAACTTTCAACACATGATTCAACCAACTGTGACGGAATAGCGTACCTAGATTACATTTATTTTCAGTTTTTAAAAATACAGTCGACCCCCTCTTATAACACTGTAGATACGTTCCGTTTTTTATGAAATTGATGTTTTAGGAGACCTTGCCAATCACAGCCCGACACGTGTGAAGTTTACGGACTACGGGTGTTTGAAAGGTTTTCTTCCATAAAATTAATCGATTCCTAGACTAATTCGACTCAACATTTCCAAAATACGTATATTTTTTGGGGAATAATCCGTATAAACTATGCTATAAACAAAAAATTGTAGGATTACTTACCGAGTGTGCACCGTTCG
>NW_019385686.1:197033-204486 GCF_000671375.1 Centruroides sculpturatus | reverse complement strand
AACGCGCGTTTTAAAGAACCAAGAGTTCTATGTAGCCGTACACACTCAAACGCCAAGCGCGCGTTAAACGCGCGTTTATAGATTTTTGTTAAAACGCGCGTTTTGCGAGCGCTTTACGGGTGCTTTGAGATATATGTGCTGCCTTATAGCGACGATGGAGGAACACACACAATCAATTACTTTCTTGTCCATTTCCAAACTGAGCCAGTGCTAAACGCCGAACTAACGCTCGTCGAACGCCGAACTAACGCGCGTTAGCTCGGCGTTAAACGCGCGTTGAAAAACGCCTAGTGTGTACAGGGCTTTAGTCCCTACAGGACAGAGTTTTTAAAAAAAAACATCAATGTGTCAAATGTGTCCGTGACACACGCTTGCCTTCTGAATATCCCGCTAGCAATTTGTATCTTTTAGGAATTGAACATGCACAGATATAATATCACTCTACACGAAGCTATCTACTGTTTAATCATTACTATTTCATCACATCTATTCACTTACATATCAGACACTTCTCATTTACTGACTCGACAAAATGAAATACCGAATAAACTGCGTCCTATTAATCCAACCTTTGGATCATCGTAGCGGAAAGTGGAAACGTCAATTTAAAGATAGTAAAACATTAAATTGACGGTCGAAGGGGCTCTGGTATTTAATGAATTTTCAAACAACTACTTTAATTAAGTTTACTATTTAATTAATATATTAAAAAGTTTCCTAGCAATGAAGATTAGAGACCGTTTTCTTATTTAAGTAGAATAGTAATGATATAGAATATAAATATAAAATCCTACGTAACATAATAAAGTTTATTTATTTATTTATTTATTTAGACATACTAGGCAGAGCCCATGATGCGGGAACATAATAAAGTTTCAGAATTTTTAAATTATCTCAAAAAAGTTTTGTCTGATGTAAATTGAGTTAAGGAAAGATGAAACGTAGATATATAGCATTTTTTTTTTTTTTTACATCTTTCCGCCCTGTGGGTACAAAGAGGACTTCTTTAAGCAAGCCCATTATGGGTTCGGCTAGGAGGCCTGGTGGTGAGAGAGGGGTGCCAACATATCCGGTCGGACAATCCCCGAAAAGATTTTTCGTTACGTCCTAATTCGCTTCCAGATCTTCCAGAGCTATAGGCTGCCACCTTGACCGCTCGGCCATCAGGCCATCGTCGGCACTAGTATACTTGACGCCCTTATTTATATGGTAATCTAGAGTTATTGTTATTATTCTGTTTAGCATTGGTTAATTGTAACTGTAATTAAAAATAGGTATAATTTAAATAAACAAAACAGAAATAAAAGAATTACTTAGTGAAAATTAAAAGAAAATTCTCCGGTTGTATTTCAGATGCGTTTACTGTCATAGCGGTCAATCTTTACCTATGTGCACCGTCATGATGGCGGTCGTGACTGTTCGTGCTTCTGACGGACTCCTCCAGGAGTGGAGCCGCCGAGTGCCAAACATTACTAGTTATTGATTCACGGTAGTTCTTGAACACACGTATCAATAACTAGTATGAAGTGCCGCCATGACAGTATACGCATCTGAAATTTAACCAATTCTCCTTTCGCGTTCGTCAACGATGGGCGAAGTTACCGTCATTAGCGGCCTTAGCATTAAGTGCCTTTAAGCCTTGCAAAAATTGCTTAGTGCGTTTCGCCGGCCCCGAACTTCAGACGTTTCATAAGCGATATGTCTTGAAAACTTCGGACCCAGTTTATCACCATTCACCATCCGGCTGCCCCCATTATGGGCCTGGTCCAACCTGCCCTGTGGGTACTAATAGGCTTTCATATAGTCCTTTAATTGACTTTTTTTTTTTTAACTCTCCGACCTTTTACTGTCTTTTTTTTTATTTTTTTTAAAGAAAGAAAATTAATATTTTTCGCCCTTAAAAATCATATTTATATTTTCGACACCAGAGTACGCTGCGATCTGTACACATTCGGCATTTGGGAAATTTTGTGGTCTAATGTTGCTTCGTAACTGCTCCAATAGTAAACGAATGGATAAAATCTCTTACGTTTATTTATTCAAAAGGTAAGTATGGAAAGTTAACTTCTTATTATAATCATCGATCGGAAGTAGAAACCATTAACTAAACGACGATTTATTTACATGCATTTTATGTTTTGATGGTGAACTTAATTGATACACGGTATTTTTTTTTTTTTTTCTTTTATCGGTCTGATCTTTTATTGATCACTTATCAACATAAATATAACGTAAATGAATGCAGAAGAGCTTTATAAATTACAATAAGCTTATCAAAAATATATAAAATAAAGATTTATATGAAAATTTGGTAAATTTTTTTTAAAATAAAGCTCATTTATTTATATGTTTACATGCATACAAATCATCTAAAAAATAAAAACTTTTTGTATGTATGCAGGTACATAAACACATTTAAGAAATTACTTTTAGGTACAGTACATACATAAAGAACATGTATTGTAAATACACTTATAACATGTACAGTACATACCTAAGAACATTTATGTATGTGCATACATCATATGTACTGTACGTATGCGCATAAGAACATGTTCGTATATGTGTACTGGCACACGTAATAAATGTATGTACTGTACACTATATTCTCTTTATGTATGTACTGTGTCTAAAAGTAATTTGTTATTTATGTATTTAAAGGTCTTTTGATTGTTATCAATAAACATTGACATTATTTATATATTTTTAACTTTGATTCCTTGAAGGAGTGTGTTTTTTTTTTTTCCTTTCCTTCGTCATTGAATGTATTTTGCAATAAATTTTTAAAATGTTTAAAGATGAATTTCTATATGTAATTTGTTTGATGAATACTTTAAACGTTTGCTTTCTCATAATTTTTGTGCTAGAAATTGTTTTTTAAATTAAACCTTTTTTTTTTTCTATTGCAATAATGGTTATTTTAATTATTTATTTAATATTAGTAAAAATTAAGCGGTAAATGGGAATTCTGTTCGATCATTAATGCTTATAAATTGTGTTTAAACTGGAAAGAAATAATGTATCGATGTAATATTTACTTACGTTGTGATGCTTACTTATAATGGAAAGATCAATATGCGCTTAGTTTCGAAGAAAATGGTACGAGGATGGTAAATGTTTAGTTTATAATAAAATTTTTAACTATAATAACGTCAAATGTGCAAAATTCAAAGAATAAAAAGTTAGGAATAAAATTAATTTTTTATAATGTTTTTTTTTAGTTAAATTATGATGATAATTAAAGTATTTTATTATTTAAAGATATATTTGTGTATTTTTGTCTAAAATAAAATAAATTATTTTATACAGAAAGAAACAAACTGAATAAATTTAAGGATTAACAAAATTTTTTTTAGTAATTAAATGTTTCTATTTTTAATAAAAACTGTTGCATGTTGCAATTTTAGTTTTTAACAATTAAAACGTGGCATTTTTTATTTTTTTTTCTTTAAATTTATTAGTAGTTTTATAATAGATTAATACTTATTCAAATACATCAAATTGTGAATTTTTATGCTAATAAGCAAAAAATAAGTTATTGGGATATTTTTGCTTCTAAATTATAAACTCAAAGCTATACTTTCTTTATTTGGATTTTGCTAATTGAAGTGTCACTTTCTCAAATACTTTGGGATAATTAAGCCCTTCATCAGGAGAAAAAACTGATCTAGCTTGATTGTAAAGTCAATTATAACTATAGACTGACATCTAGATGTATGTGGACAGCTGTATCTGACTTTGCAGTCAAGCTAGTTCACTGTTGTTTCTCCTGTTGATGGGCTTGATTGCCTGAAAATACTTGAAAAAGTGCTACTTACATTAATGAGTCTCAATAAAGCAGAGTTTTGAGTTTGTGTAATTTATGAAATTGGAGATTTATTGATTATTTTATTTGCTGTTTTTGTATAATTAGTTTAAAAATTAATATAATAAAATATCAGTTTGATTTATCATTTAATCTGAAATTCTATTATGTAATTGTTCATAGGTTAAATTAAGATACTCTCTGATGATTTAATGCTTTTCGTGTTCTGTTGTGCCATTAGTTTTTGATTTTATTAGTAACATTGCAATTTTACAGCAATTATAGTAAATGGTGATGTTTTATCCAAGAACTGTGTAACACTTAACAACATATACATTAATCCAAAACACTAGTATTACCAAAGAATCTACCAGATTATTTATTATGCTTTAAGTAGTTATTAATACAGTGGAACCATGTTTTATCAAGCTCAAATGGGATCGGACCCAATTCAGGTGACTAAAAATCTGAACAGTCCAGAAAATTCATTAATGACATAAATAACACAGTTTATTAAAATTGGCTGGCAATGTTTACATTTGTAAAAAATATAAAAATGTCCTCTCAATCACCAATGACACACAATTCTCACCTACAGAGATGACCTTTTATTGGAAGTGACCTTTTATTGCAAAAATGTAAATTGGCTAAAACATCCTCTGGTGATAACACTGCAATTAAAAACAAATAGTTTGTTAAAATTGGCTGACAGTATTTACATTTGTTAAAAAAATAAATAACACAGTTTATATACATTTTATTTTACATTTCTAATTTCTTCTCCAATGTAACAACCATATTCTTTCTTTTAGATGTAATTTTCACAGTGTTTACTTTACTTCACAAAAGATTGAAGGTGATTAAAACTCAGCAAAACAATAGTACAATAGTAACTGTGGGTGTTGAGTGAATAATAACCTGCGAGGTCACAAATGATAAACTTAACGCATTGACTGCTGTGAGAAGCACAGCATTTTTATTCAACAGGAAAGTAGTAGACTAGTTTTTTTATAATAAAAATCTTAAAAGATTAGAAAAGATTCAACAGGATATTAAGTTAACACAAAGAACACTCCCATGGAATGCATAACAATGAACATCATATGTTGATTTTTAGAAAAATCATAGAAAACAAGTTTATTCTTGCAAACTACATCATTACACTCAGACAAGAATGTACTTTGGAGTTTTTTTATTTATTTTTGCATCTATAGGCTTCATATATCTATTTATATTTCTGAGATAGAGATTGTTTTATAATCCAGATAAATGAGTTCCATTGTATATATTATTAATTAGCTTTAATATAGCTTGATAAATAATCTGGGAGATCATTTGATAATAGATTACTTGTGTAAAATTTGTTACCTTATTCAAAAATCTTGAAAATGATTGCTAAATTAATGAAATGAAAATATTAATTGTTTTATAAATGTTTTTTGACTTTTTAGACCACTTCAGTAATCCAAATTAAAAATATAAATTGTTCTTCATCCTTGAGGAGCACATATGCTCATTTCCTCAATATATAATAATTGTAGTTTGTGCAAAATTATGGCTTTGCATAAAGAGAATTGCACAGTTTCATACAATTCTTAATTTGTGAGAAAACATTCTTAATTCCATTTTACATTAAAAAAAATTTTTTTAGGTTATCTATTCATCAATAAACTGCTAAAATTCAACCATTTAATAATTTAAAATTATATATTACCAAGTAAGCCAGAAATTTAAGATACTTTGAGTATATTAATCAGTTGTCAAGAGCAAGCAATAAAATGTACAAAATAAATGCTGTATTTTAAAATATCAAAATAATAGTTTTTATTATTTTCCAAGAAGTAAAAGCATTTAGAAGGTATCTGAAAAATGTTTTGCATCTCATTTAGATCCCTATCCTTTTGTTACCAATTCCTTATAGCATGCTAAACAAGACTGAACTTCTATTTTATCTATTATTCAGTCTGCATCGTGTTGATTCTATAAAATAAATGTGATTTCTCTATACTTTTCTTTCCCAACTTTTCATGTTACTATGTTAGCTAATATGTTGCTTATTAATTGGGGCCACTTTGTATTATTTTTATTGCTTTTATTATAAATTATTTTTATTTCTTTACACTTACAGTGCTAATAGATTCCTATCAGAGTCATCTCTATCTGCATTTTTAGCCGAAATCATCATAAAAATTGAGGATTTTTTTTTAGATTTCTACTTACCATTTCATATCCAGTACTATACTATATACAAACATCTCAAAACCCAATGTAATCCATAGTTGTTCGGCTTACACTACTTACAATATCTTATATGTAGACAATGTATTCCTAGCCTGGCAAGATATCCAAAAGGAATTCCTTTTATTCCACATCTTAAATAATATATTTGCAATCATAAAGCTTACTTTTGAAACTGAGTAATCCAGTAACCTGATTGCTTTCTTTGATATTCTAATTAAAAGAGTGAATGACTTGTTTCATTTTAGTATCAACCACAAGCTTGAATTACCTTTTATTTTTTTCATTCAAGTCATTCCTCTCTATAGGTACAAAAATTAGACCATTAGTTCACACATCCGTAGAGCTTATAGCTTAATGAACTCTGTTGTAACTCTTAATAATGAATTCACCATTATAAAGTTTGCTTTGTCTCAGTCAGATATTCTTGCAATAAGTTTGAATTTGTATGAAAATGTTTAATTCTCTCTTACCAATATCGACATTACATATTATGTCCAAGAAACTGTTCACCATGATATCCATAACATTTATTACAAATATCACTTTTTAAATTTTTAAAAAATTTAAAAATTGCCAAATTATTCTCCTCATTCAATTATTTTTTATCCATATCTCTAGCACTTTCATTATAATGTATTTTCTCCAATGATAGCAATTGCCTTCTTACATGTGAAAAATCTAGAATCTGTACAGTTACCCTAAGATATCCATCAGAAAATCAAATGAGAGCCACAATTAGAATGCTTGAAACCCACTTGAGAGAGCATATAATAAGACCTATAATAAGAGCATATAATAAGATCCATCAATTAAGACTTATAACTGAACTTGCTAAACTTGCAATTGAAGAACACTACATACCTATTTGGAATGATGTGCTATATTTATTGACCACTAAGGATGATGAGGGAAACCTTTTTGGAAGAAATTTTTATGTTTAAAATGCAGTTATTTCTTAAAGATTATCCTTTTCTGAACATTGGCTACATATATGTAATCACTCTGTACTGTACAGTACATACATACCTTGTAATATTGTGAAGAAGGTTGTAATGTTTCAATCAAAAATACTTGGGGTTTAATTAAAATGTGTTCATCAATACATTACTTTTTGTCTGTGTGAGTACTAACACCCAGTTTAACGTGTTAAGCATTATTTATTTAGAAATATGGTAATTGCAAATTGAGAGAAATACAGATTTTTATTCATTTGCACTAATTTTGTTTATAAAAAAACTATTCTCATCTTTATAAATATCAAAAAATTATTGTTAAATTAATGTACTATATTGAAAAAGTGTTATTGCCTTATTTGCTGCTATGTTTAATTGCAGTGTAAAAGGAAAAATTTTAACAGTTATGAAAGTGTGAGAGCTTTATCTTTTTGATTTTTTATATATATATATA
>NW_019385686.1:186853-195273 GCF_000671375.1 Centruroides sculpturatus | reverse complement strand
AAAAAAAGAAAAACAACAGTTTATATCGCTCTTTCAAAAAAATCGGATAGTCTCCCAAGCAGTCCAAGCAACCACAGGTTAAATAATAGGCAGACCACGCCCCAAACCGAAATTTACATAAAAATAACCACTACTTTCACTTTAAGCCTTAAAAAATAAATCAAAATCAGAAATAACTTTTTTAAACTGATTAAATGAAAAACAGGGAACCCCAAAGGTCTCCTCACGTAATTTTGACAAAAAAGTACAAACAGCGATAATATGAAACGCATCCAATGGCGAGTCAGCCACACCACATACGCAACTGTCTCTTCTGTAATTACATAAAAAACTTAATGAATTACACCTTATTTGCATTAATACAGCCATAACATTAGATGAAAAATTACTATTATAAATAAAACAATCAAAAAAGGGTTTGTTCAGACTCTTATACCACTCACAGTAAGAACTTAATAATATACCATGATTCAACTTCGAAATATAATTATCAAAATTATTTAACTTTAATAAATAAACACTATTAACATCTTGTAACAAATTATCAAAATTGATTCCGTTCCTTGCACAATTAGCCAACCAATACTTCGACCAAGGTAACTCAGCTTGTTTCAAAATAAAACTCAAACAAATTTTACTAAGACGTTTATCATTTAAACTCAACGTTCTAAAAAGGATTTGTATATTTCTTGAGGTGTTTCAATTTGGGAAAATTTCATACTGATTTTAATAGCGTAGCATCTAGGAAAGTGTCTATATTGCTTTCATAGCAAAAGTTTCAAGGATGGTGATAGGCTGTCTTTTCTTTGTTGATGGCGTGTTCCTTGAGTCTTGTGTAGAGGTATCATGCACTATTGTATTCCTGTTCTTCACTGAATCTGTTGTCTCTGATGATAATTTATAAGTTTTTTGTCTGGATGGTCCTTCATATTCTTGTAGAGGCTGTGTATGTTGAGATTCCTCATGAAACTTAGTTTCTTTCTTTCAGTGTTTTGGTGAAGACCCCATGGCTTGATAGCAGCATACTGATATTGCAAGATTGCTGGTTTGTCTTGATGAGTAAACAATTGTTTTTCCAAATCAATCCAATTTGTATGTGAAGTAAGTGTAAATCACATGGATTTCAACATTTTGTTTATTTATTTATTTCCATTAAAAATCTGTACTTTTCTCTTCCTTGAAAATTAATAAACTATAACCAATTAGAACCAATCTTACCAAAAGAAATTATGTAAATGAAGCATATTGGCCATTGTAGTGAATGTATCAGTTGCTATCTAAGCTGAAGTCAGACATTTGTTTAGGACAGTGGACATTTTAATAAGAAATGTATATCTTGTCCTCCACTATTATTGGAAAGTAATTATGATAATTTGATTCCTAGTAAAGAGTCAAAATTATGTTTGAAAGATGTAATTGTGTATTTTGAAAAACTGCTTGTGGAAAATGACCTATTGACTATTCTTGAAATATTGGACAAAAAATAAATTTCTAAGTATTGAAGAACTCAAAAAAAAGATAATGTATACTGTCTGTTGGTGTTACCAAAAATTGAATGCTTTGAATCTAAGGCTCTTAGTCTCAAAGAAGTTTGTTTTATGCAGAAATGATTTCCTCCGACAATCAGGATCTGTGTTAATGAAAGAAGATCCAACTCCTTCTGTGCTGAGAAAAGTAAAAAAACTTGTCACTTTGCTGGGTGTAACATCAGCGTTATCTGGATCCCTAGACCCATCGGCCAATGTAGTATGTCCTAGACTACTCTTTCATGTAAAAACACGTAAGCCTCTCTGTCCACTTTGTCCCATAGTGAATAAATATTCTCATCCAACATATTTCCTACAAAGAGTGCTTGCTAGGAAAATTGCTGCTCTTGTGCCTAATTTCATCCTTGTATCCTCTTCTCTGGAAGCAAAGTCCCTTGTAGTTAGTAGTGTTGGGTTATACTTTACGAATTTGGAAGTATACCCCAACACTACTAACTACAAGGGAATTTGCTTCCAGATTTCTTCAAAATAGATGTGGTCTCTTTATACCCATCTGTGACCCATTTTGAAGCAATCATGCTAGCAAATACACTACTCATTACTGAGAACAACTATTTCTATTTCTATGGTAACATTTACTTGCAAAAGCAGGGAGTATCTGTGGGCTCACCACTATTAGTCATTGCAGAATTAGTCATGAGAGCCATAGAATTCAAATTTTTATATCTCTGCTTACCATATGTTATCTATTCCCTGCTATATTTGAGGTATGTTGATGACATTCTACTTGCATGGAAAGACTCAGATATAGAGTTACTGAAGTTTATATGATCTGTGTCGACTATTTTTCTGACCATTTCCTTTACTATGGAGGAAGAGAAATATGTGAAGATCTCCTTTTTAGACCTACTTATATATAGTCTGACAACTGCATCTTATTTTTTGTGTATCATAAATTTGGTGAATCTCCTTATGTCATCCGTTCTATGGCCTTTCAGCCCTCAAAGTACAAAAACTTGACTTAAATACAAAAAATAGTGCTGATATGCAGGGCATTCTTATATCTGTCCTCTCAATTTCTTGTAGATGAGAAGATTTTTGTCTTAAATTGGCTGTTTGCAGTGCTCGGTATTTAGCCAAGTTCAAACATTTAGATAACTGGGTCAAATGCATGTTATTTCCACTATCCACTTTGTATTCTAAGAAGGAATTGGTTTTCGTAATGCCAGCCATTTCGTACCTGGGTCTGACTTCGTTATTTATTTGTTGAATTTTCAAGAAATTTGGCTATATTTTGCCACTAGTGCTCCAGCCCAACTTACGTAAGATACTTTGTAATGATAGAGACGAAGTTACACTCTATGAAAAGTCTCAGGTATTTATGATCCCATTATGAAATCCCCTAACTGGGTTGAAATTATCATATATTGGGGCCACTACTAGATGCTCTGCCTCTGTCTTTCAGAACATCGCAATGATATAGTGTGTAACAAGTGTACAACAGAGCTAGCTGAAAAAGTGATAGAAACTTTGAACCAATTTGGTGGCAATTGGAAAACATTGGTGGGGATGAAAAAACATTATTCATATGGGAATCATTTTACATCTCAATGTTTGTCACCATGCAACTCTCCCATGCTGGATATACCAGAATTGTGGATGGCACTGTTTAATCTTCTAAAAGTTGTAAGTCACGTAGTTCCCTATAAAACACCTTGTAGTGATATTAGTACCTTTCATTCTTAGATTATTAATACCTTCTAGATCATTCTTAATGGATGGAAAACATACTAGTTATAATTATAATTTTGGCTTTAATGTTTAAGCTGTTAGTAGTAGTGTAAAATTCTTTATTTTTTCTTCTATATAGTTAGCACAGAGTTAATCTTACTAATATTAGGAATTCTCTTCCTAAAATTTCTAGGAAATTAACATTTTGATTCATATTTTTTATAAATTTTTATGCTAGATTTAGATTTTCTATTACAGAAATTTTTTCTTTGTGTTTGTTTACATTTATACTGTATTTTAACATAAATTTTATTCTATATTTTTTAAATTTTAATTATTGATATACAGTAGAATCCACTTATTGAAATCACTTTGGGATTTGCTCATGCTGATTATAATAACTGACCAATAACATTAAGTATGAGAAGTAAATAAGATTACAGTTAGCAGAAATTTTGGTATTATTAGCTCTGTCAACACAGTTAAATGTGTTGTAGTTTGCGGTATAAACATTTTCAGTTAATTTTATAAACCTACCTCAGGTTTCAAACTACAAATTCCAAAGTTCCAAATTGAAATGTTTTTAAACCTTTACCTTCAAAACCAAATTCCTTTTGCTGGAAAAGTGTGTATGGTGTTCATTTTATTATAAGTTATTCCTTTCAGTTTTAATTTTGGACTTTAGTTTTTATATGAGTGAATCTAATGAAAAACCAGGGATGCAGTATTGTACACAATAGCTTTGACTCTTACTTCTTAGTTTGATACCTCTGACTCTGATTTCTTTATTACATATCAATACAGGAACTAAATAATAAATATATTAATTATGTACTTTTCACATCAATTGAAAGCACACAACATACATCACTATCAACATGACTACTTTTTAGTACCATAACTGTTAAAGTTTGAATCTAAAGGCTATAACTATGCCACTTTTTAAATTTTATTTATTAAAGACCTATTCAGTGATCTTAGCGCTTAAAGAAAAGACAAAATTTATAAAATTAGAACAATAATATTAGTTTTATTAAAATGCTATAAAGTAATAAGGTATATAACAGAACAAAACTATAAAAGAAAATCAGGAACATCTGTCTGTACCAGTTCTTTCTTTTCAGGATTATTGTTTGAATATAAAATATAGCTTGAATAAAATATNATTAAAACGTGGCATTTTTTATTTTTTTTTCTTTAAATTTATTAGTAGTTTTATAATAGATTAATACTTATTCAAATACATCAAATTGTGAATTTTTATGCTAATAAGCAAAAAATAAGTTATTGGGATATTTTTGCTTCTAAATTATAAACTCAAAGCTATACTTTCTTTATTTGGATTTTGCTAATTGAAGTGTCACTTTCTCAAATACTTTGGGATAATTAAGCCCTTCATCAGGAGAAAAAACTGATCTAGCTTGATTGTAAAGTCAATTATAACTATAGACTGACATCTAGATGTATGTGGACAGCTGTATCTGACTTTGCAGTCAAGCTAGTTCACTGTTGTTTCTCCTGTTGATGGGCTTGATTGCCTGAAAATACTTGAAAAAGTGCTACTTACATTAATGAGTCTCAATAAAGCAGAGTTTTGAGTTTGTGTAATTTATGAAATTGGAGATTTATTGATTATTTTATTTGCTGTTTTTGTATAATTAGTTTAAAAATTAATATAATAAAATATCAGTTTGATTTATCATTTAATCTGAAATTCTATTATGTAATTGTTCATAGGTTAAATTAAGATACTCTCTGATGATTTAATGCTTTTCGTGTTCTGTTGTGCCATTAGTTTTTGATTTTATTAGTAACATTGCAATTTTACAGCAATTATAGTAAATGGTGATGTTTTATCCAAGAACTGTGTAACACTTAACAACATATACATTAATCCAAAACACTAGTATTACCAAAGAATCTACCAGATTATTTATTATGCTTTAAGTAGTTATTAATACAGTGGAACCATGTTTTATCAAGCTCAAATGGGATCGGACCCAATTCAGGTGACTAAAAATCTGAACAGTCCAGAAAATTCATTAATGACATAAATAACACAGTTTATTAAAATTGGCTGGCAATGTTTACATTTGTAAAAAATATAAAAATGTCCTCTCAATCACCAATGACACACAATTCTCACCTACAGAGATGACCTTTTATTGGAAGTGACCTTTTATTGCAAAAATGTAAATTGGCTAAAACATCCTCTGGTGATAACACTGCAATTAAAAACAAATAGTTTGTTAAAATTGGCTGACAGTATTTACATTTGTTAAAAAAATAAATAACACAGTTTATATACATTTTATTTTACATTTCTAATTTCTTCTCCAATGTAACAACCATATTCTTTCTTTTAGATGTAATTTTCACAGTGTTTACTTTACTTCACAAAAGATTGAAGGTGATTAAAACTCAGCAAAACAATAGTACAATAGTAACTGTGGGTGTTGAGTGAATAATAACCTGCGAGGTCACAAATGATAAACTTAACGCATTGACTGCTGTGAGAAGCACAGCATTTTTATTCAACAGGAAAGTAGTAGACTAGTTTTTTTATAATAAAAATCTTAAAAGATTAGAAAAGATTCAACAGGATATTAAGTTAACACAAAGAACACTCCCATGGAATGCATAACAATGAACATCATATGTTGATTTTTAGAAAAATCATAGAAAACAAGTTTATTCTTGCAAACTACATCATTACACTCAGACAAGAATGTACTTTGGAGTTTTTTTATTTATTTTTGCATCTATAGGCTTCATATATCTATTTATATTTCTGAGATAGAGATTGTTTTATAATCCAGATAAATGAGTTCCATTGTATATATTATTAATTAGCTTTAATATAGCTTGATAAATAATCTGGGAGATCATTTGATAATAGATTACTTGTGTAAAATTTGTTACCTTATTCAAAAATCTTGAAAATGATTGCTAAATTAATGAAATGAAAATATTAATTGTTTTATAAATGTTTTTTGACTTTTTAGACCACTTCAGTAATCCAAATTAAAAATATAAATTGTTCTTCATCCTTGAGGAGCACATATGCTCATTTCCTCAATATATAATAATTGTAGTTTGTGCAAAATTATGGCTTTGCATAAAGAGAATTGCACAGTTTCATACAATTCTTAATTTGTGAGAAAACATTCTTAATTCCATTTTACATTAAAAAAAATTTTTTTAGGTTATCTATTCATCAATAAACTGCTAAAATTCAACCATTTAATAATTTAAAATTATATATTACCAAGTAAGCCAGAAATTTAAGATACTTTGAGTATATTAATCAGTTGTCAAGAGCAAGCAATAAAATGTACAAAATAAATGCTGTATTTTAAAATATCAAAATAATAGTTTTTATTATTTTCCAAGAAGTAAAAGCATTTAGAAGGTATCTGAAAAATGTTTTGCATCTCATTTAGATCCCTATCCTTTTGTTACCAATTCCTTATAGCATGCTAAACAAGACTGAACTTCTATTTTATCTATTATTCAGTCTGCATCGTGTTGATTCTATAAAATAAATGTGATTTCTCTATACTTTTCTTTCCCAACTTTTCATGTTACTATGTTAGCTAATATGTTGCTTATTAATTGGGGCCACTTTGTATTATTTTTATTGCTTTTATTATAAATTATTTTTATTTCTTTACACTTACAGTGCTAATAGATTCCTATCAGAGTCATCTCTATCTGCATTTTTAGCCGAAATCATCATAAAAATTGAGGATTTTTTTTTAGATTTCTACTTACCATTTCATATCCAGTACTATACTATATACAAACATCTCAAAACCCAATGTAATCCATAGTTGTTCGGCTTACACTACTTACAATATCTTATATGTAGACAATGTATTCCTAGCCTGGCAAGATATCCAAAAGGAATTCCTTTTATTCCACATCTTAAATAATATATTTGCAATCATAAAGCTTACTTTTGAAACTGAGTAATCCAGTAACCTGATTGCTTTCTTTGATATTCTAATTAAAAGAGTGAATGACTTGTTTCATTTTAGTATCAACCACAAGCTTGAATTACCTTTTATTTTTTTCATTCAAGTCATTCCTCTCTATAGGTACAAAAATTAGACCATTAGTTCACACATCCGTAGAGCTTATAGCTTAATGAACTCTGTTGTAACTCTTAATAATGAATTCACCATTATAAAGTTTGCTTTGTCTCAGTCAGATATTCTTGCAATAAGTTTGAATTTGTATGAAAATGTTTAATTCTCTCTTACCAATATCGACATTACATATTATGTCCAAGAAACTGTTCACCATGATATCCATAACATTTATTACAAATATCACTTTTTAAATTTTTAAAAAATTTAAAAATTGCCAAATTATTCTCCTCATTCAATTATTTTTTATCCATATCTCTAGCACTTTCATTATAATGTATTTTCTCCAATGATAGCAATTGCCTTCTTACATGTGAAAAATCTAGAATCTGTACAGTTACCCTAAGATATCCATCAGAAAATCAAATGAGAGCCACAATTAGAATGCTTGAAACCCACTTGAGAGAGCATATAATAAGACCTATAATAAGAGCATATAATAAGATCCATCAATTAAGACTTATAACTGAACTTGCTAAACTTGCAATTGAAGAACACTACATACCTATTTGGAATGATGTGCTATATTTATTGACCACTAAGGATGATGAGGGAAACCTTTTTGGAAGAAATTTTTATGTTTAAAATGCAGTTATTTCTTAAAGATTATCCTTTTCTGAACATTGGCTACATATATGTAATCACTCTGTACTGTACAGTACATACATACCTTGTAATATTGTGAAGAAGGTTGTAATGTTTCAATCAAAAATACTTGGGGTTTAATTAAAATGTGTTCATCAATACATTACTTTTTGTCTGTGTGAGTACTAACACCCAGTTTAACGTGTTAAGCATTATTTATTTAGAAATATGGTAATTGCAAATTGAGAGAAATACAGATTTTTATTCATTTGCACTAATTTTGTTTATAAAAAAACTATTCTCATCTTTATAAATATCAAAAAATTATTGTTAAATTAATGTACTATATTGAAAAAGTGTTATTGCCTTATTTGCTGCTATGTTTAATTGCAGTGTAAAAGGAAAAATTTTAACAGTTATGAAAGTGTGAGAGCTTTATCTTTTTGATTTTTTATATATATATATA